>NW_024523822.1:10805234-10982734 GCF_017590135.1 Pyrgilauda ruficollis | reverse complement strand
CTGGGGCTTCAGCATACTGTACTTGCTGGGATGCCACGACACAGAGTCAATTAAAATAATGCAGAGAGGAGAAAAGTAAGACAGTCAAGACATCATGAACACCACAATTCCCCCTGAACAATGTAAAGAGATCACTGGGGTCAGGAAAGGCTTCACTCTCCACAGCAAGTGCACAGAGCTTCAAGTAAACAGCTTTTGTGAATATAATATTTACCCAAATAGCAGGCAAACCTGAGGGAGCTGGCATCTCAAGGTAAACCACTAATATTATAGAAAATAATTCATTATAGAAAAGAATTATTATTTTCTAGAATTAATTATTATAGAAAAGAATAATTGTTGGATGTTTTTGTTTGGTAACAGAATTGAACAACATCACAACAGTGTTAGAAATTGTCCAGGTATGTTTCCAAAACACCTGTCTAATGTTAATTGGACATCTAATCACACTTTTATTATTAAGTAGAAAAAACCATTTTTTTCCTAATATAGAGAATGATGGCAACTCAGTAAATGGAGTAACTCCATTATTTACAAGTTTTAAAAGTAATACATATTTAAGGAGAACAGTACCAGCCCAACAACCAAAACTGATTTAAGCACAGTGAGAATGTACAGGGTATCTGAATGACAGACAGTATTGCATACAATTATAAGCCTAAAATACCCATCTGAGTAAATAATATATTTCCTTGACCCTCCTGTAACCAAAGATACAGCTAGTTGCTGTCACAGTTTTAGTAGGAACAGCAGTATTTAAAACCAAGAACAAAATGCTTTTTTTGAGAGAATGGGAAAAAAAAAAAAAAAACCAAAACATTGACTGATGCAAGTCATATTCTGTAATGCTCTATTATTTCTACAACAGTTATATAAAACAAACTATGCAAAATCAAAGGCATGAGCTGCTGTGTTTTCAGCTGCGGATTCAGCACCACAGAAACCTCTGTCAGTCGGTGTGCACATTAACAGGGTCTCTCTTGCCCACGGAAAATGGTGGCTAGCTGGAATATGGAGTTTTAAGATACAGGAGCAGCACATGGTTCCTCAGAAGTGAATATTATATTTTTCATTCACATAATGTTTATTAAATCACTACATGGTATTGCAATTGCCTAACAACTGATAGCATTTAGATGGTTAAACCTAAATGGAAGGGAATAGAAATCCAGCCTGGAAGAAATTTGTAGTGAGAAGGCTGTAGCAGCTAACAGTCAAAGAGAAAAGGCACAAAGTATTCCCATTAGCATCTTTTAAGGAATCATTCATTTCATGAACTGCTTCAAAGAGGAAGGAGTAAAATTTTGGGGTATGATCACAGCAGACTGTTGCAACAAGACACTACAAATGAAAAGGTGAAAAACTAAAATAGACTGAGGTATAGCAGGAAAATGAGGGCAAAAGACATAGAGTGCTCTGAGAGAGGAGCAGCAGTTTGTGTAGTACCTGGAAGTACTGAGCAAGTTATTCTGAAGATTTATGAGAATGGATATGTTTTTAGAGTATTGTGGATGTGACTATTTTTGATAGAAAAATTGGATAGAGTAGAAGAGAGACATAGGGGAGAAAAAGGAGGGAAAAGGAAATACAAGTAGAAAATGATCAAGTTATAGCCCGTTGTTCTGATGGCAAGAAATAGAGCAACCTGGAAAGGTGACTGAGAAGAAATTGGCATATCTGGAGCAGGGACTGCTTTATGAAACTTCAGTTTATATGATGTCTAGCAGAGCAGGTTCTTTACAAGTAGTGCCTATGGACAATGAAACAGCATAAATAAATACTTAAAAAGGAAAAGATTAAAATCAACATCTTCTTCAGGAAGAGGATGAGATACAGAGAGAACTGAGACCTGGGCAAATGAAAAAATCCCAGCAATAATAAAATGGGTTGGGCATTGCTGATTTAAAAGCATGAGAAATAAAATAGTAAACATATGAGTACTGCTACTCTCTCTGCACTCCATAGGTGAAAGCAGCTCTTGAAATATTTTAGTGTTTTATGGAGACAGACTATCCAGCAGTGCTTTTTTCTATCACAGTGGCCCTGCCCCTTCTCTGACTGTCTGCAGGAGTTTCATTGCTGACTTTCTTCCATAACCTTTACAGATACAGTATTAACATGACCTTTTAACTTTCAGGTGATTTGATTTCAACTGCTGGACTAGTAGTATTTAACTGATGAAGCAATTAAACACCAGTCAAATAATCTGAAAAAGCACAACAAAAGGCTGAAAAAATCCCACTACATAAATTCCTTTACAGTACATGTGATAATTTTATTTTTTTTCCTTATAAGATAAAATGTTAATATTAAAAATATGTTCATAATTATGTATCTATATTTTAAAACAATTTAGGAGACATAAAACCCCCAGACTAAAATTAAGGGGGAATTAAGGTGCTTAATAATTTACAGAAAATTTCTTAAAATTACCTCTGAAATATAGGGAAATAAATTTTATGTAATTATTATGTTTTCTGAAGTGAGAAAGACTATAGGTATATGCAGGTATTTATGCCTGTGAACACACAACCACAGATAACTAAATAAGCTTTTATGTATACACAGACAATATTGATATTTGCATGCACATATACACATGTATATGCATATGTATATGCATATGCAGCTTTGCACATGCTCACACATTTTAATAACTGAATTTCTACTTTGTTTATTATGCCACATATGCGTTTTCCAGCAGAATATTATGTAATATATGATTAAACCTTTTAAAGTGAGATTTACCCTGGTATTCTTAATTTTTAAAAGCAGACTTCCCATAAAACCTCATTAGAAATTGCAGTTTAACTTTTGGATTCCTACAGTAAACATAAAGATACACATATTACCTGCCCTGTCTGATACTGTGGACTCTGTTTGTGACTTTGCCTGTTTACATGAACTTTGATTTTTAAACCTCAGTCACATGTAAAAACAACTGGAGACACTGGACCTTTGTCCTCTGTGTCTAAGGAAGGTGTTTGTAATCCAGAAAAGCCTCAAAGCATCAATGACATGAAATTTTAAGTGGTTTAAAAATTATTTTTGATTGATCTAAAGCACATTGTCTGTTTCTATATTTTTATATATAGAATATATAAAATAAATAGAATATATAAAATGTATAGAAACAGCACAGAAAGACAGCATCACTTTTTTCTTAGTCATTTAACTGCTGGTGTTAAAAATGTTCTATTTCTTCCTTGTCATCTTAACTGCACTGTTGCTGGAGATGGCTTTTGCTTTTCTGAGGGAATTCCTGGGTAAAAAATAGTAAGAAACAGGTAGCTTGTAGTTTAGCAGTGATAGAAGGAAAAGCTAAATAATAGTTTATAATTATGTCTGCATCCTTTAATCCCACTATTGGATTTATGTCCACTATTGTTACAAAATGAAACATTTCCAAATTTTGGTGAATTTTACTTCTGCATATTACAGTTTCCCTGTGAATGGAGTGGTAAACACTTGGTAATACTAGTACTTCCTGGTATTGAAATGCAGCCTGCTTCCCATGATGAGAAAGAAAATCTTATCAAAGTGTTACAGATGTTCTTCAAATGATTTAATAAATACAAGAATATCTTCTAAGTAAATGAGGCAAATATGTCATTTGAATTCTCACAGCTTCGATAATTAAAAGCAAGACCACCAGCTGACTTCTTTTATTTTTTAAAAGCACAACTTGATCTGTACAAGGAATGCAACCTTCTTCAATAATGTTTTCCCTCACAAAGTTAAGAACCTACCTGTTGATCCCGAGGCAAATGCCAGTAGTGGTCCAATATTCATCAGAAACTTTAATTAATTCTGCTTCCCTTCAGGCATCTTACTTTCACCACAGTGGGGGGAAAAAGAGAAAAAAAAAAACCAAACCAACCCTACCCAACCTGTGGTCATTAATATCAGTATAAAACCAGGATGATACTTAGACTGGAAGACCTGGAGTTTCATATACTTTTCTGATAATGTTTTTAAGTGGCATCCAATTAGTACATGGGGACTAGGATGTGTCTCAGTGTGCAGTCACTGCCAATTTACTTTATAATTTTAAGAATTAAACCTTCCCTCCAGCATCTCCCTTTTGCTCTTTACTAGTTTTATTGTTTTCAGCGAGCTATATACTCATGCAATGAATGAAAAGTCATACTTGATCCAGTGGAATCAGAACACATGTCAAATGATTCACTCTGGAAGGTTAACAGGAAGGAATCAAAGTAAAAATTACTTCCTAAATTGTCAGAATGTATTTACTGAATAATCTAAATTGAAAAAGCTGAACTAAACCAAAAAACCAACCAACCAACCAAAAAACAAACAAAAAAACCGACAACATACAAAAAAAAAAAAAAAAAAAAAAAAAAAAAAAAAAAACCAAAAAAAAAACCACAACAAATAAACCAGAAAAAAGACATAATTTAAGGGTTATGTACAATGCAACATTTTCTGAGAAACTGATCAATTCCCTTCTGTGCTGTTGTTACTTTGTATAATCTTGCCCAAATTGTGTTGGGTCAGATTTTCAAGATCCTTTAGTGATGCATGATATGCATGATGTTTCTCACCTTTTATGGCCATTGCTAATAGCTGGGCTGCTAGAAACCCTCGAGGTTTCTCTTAGGAACATACTTAACTGTACAGAGTTAGAACACCTTTACATTTCTTGTATTTCAATATTTTAGGTGTAAATAGTGCAGTACACCCCACATTGCTCAGGGTTGCTGTAAAGACAGGTACACTGAGGTGCACGGAGTAACCAAATAAGACAAAATACAGTGCAAACTAGAAAGGATCCTTGATGCACCTTACTGCAGTTTAAAGCCTTAAAACCACAAAGAAACTGTGATATTTATATTGCAAAACCTTCCATAAAACAGTGTTTTTTCCAGGAATGTAAATCAACAGAGCATTTGGCTGCAAAATTCTTCTTTGCAATCACAGAGGCATCGATACAAAACTCTCCTGGTCAGGCAGCATTTGGGTTTAGTCTCCAATCTGTGTGACTGCTTCCAGCTCTGAGCACATTTTGTCTGCAATCCTTCCAGCCCTGGTCCTGTCTTACAGGGTTCATCATTTGCTAAATGCATTATTTCAGGACATAACCTTTCCAGTGTTAGGCAGAAGAAAAAGACTCAGATGACAGTTTACACTTGTACTGTTAGCCTCTGTGTGCTGAGACAGGTAGTGCAGGCAATCATGGAAAAATGTGAATGAAGTAAAACATTTATAATTTTGGTTCTACGGTTATTTTTAAAAGGAGGTATGCACTTAGACAGTAACAGATCTACTCACCACTGACATTTTGACCTAACAGTTTTAAAATTGAAACCAAAAACACAATATTTAGTTGAAATTTTAAAACTGGACCATTTCCTTATAATTTCCTTGGACAGTGTGGCAAAAACTTAGCTAACACATTTGTGTCCGATGTGCCTGTGAGGCAAAAGGATAGGACACATGGGGGGCTGCTCTGAAAAGCAGACATTGCTGTCAGAAAAGAGAAGCAATTGATAAAGCTCTGTTCTGCAAATGTGAGCTTCACTGTAGGCTTTCAATTTTAATCCCAGGTTCTGATATTATAAATATATGAAATTTACTTCTTTTTACATAATGCAAATTACTTAGGGAGAATGGAGCTAAAGGTTCCTTCCTGACTGTGTTCCCAGGCTCTTATTTTCAGACTTAAGTATTACCTTCATGTTTTCCTTGCTGCCCAGGGTGTTGGTGAAAACAAACCCCATGCCTCGACTCCTCTCTGACACCTTAACATTATTCCTTTTTCACAGTAACTGAGATAGGTCATAGCCCTGACAAATCTATTATGCCTCATTCATAAGTAGTGCAGTTTACTTGGACAGTAATTTCTGGTTCAGAGCATCACTGAATGTTCAATTTTCTCCTTTTAAAAAAAACAAGGCACAGGTGCCCTGTTCAATGTTGTAATCGGATTGCCCATCCCCACAAAACAAGGAGGGCCAATGTCAAGGGATATTCTGAACTTCTGCAACTCTATCCTGTCATGTAGCCACTAAGCCTAAAAAATACATGCAGAAATAAAAGCAGAAGCAATAACTGATTCAAAGCCCTGAATAAAATGAATCCATTCAATTGCCTGATAAAATGATTTCTACTATTTCATCCACAGTGTAGCTACCACAAAGTTGCTGGTCTGGTCCAGCAGTACTTTGATGAGAGGTTTTATTAAGTTTCCTGTTGCAGCCATCACTTGCATAAATGAAGAAAGGACCAGAAGATGCAAAGTCCTCACTTCCTCTGCACTAACACTGGGCCAGCTCTTTAATTCCTTCCTGTATTTGCACTGGAACCACACTCAGGGTATAAGCTAATACATTTTACCCAATGCCTAAGGAAAGATAAATCATAATGGCCTGACAAGTGCAGCATTGTGCTTGATTGTTCAGACTCATATGACTTAATGCATGTCCCCAAAAGAAGATAGAGACATGACAACAGCATGGGTCAGCTTGCTTTTCAGCCAGGATGGAAGCTAGGAAACCCAGGAGCCCCATACTGACACAATGATTTGCTCTGAACAGATCTCTATGTTTTATTACTAATACAAAACACTACAAAACTGCAGGTTCCTTTCCTGATACTAGCACATTTTAGTATTAACTTTCCATTCAGAAAAAAAAAAAAAAAAAGTGACCAGAAATGAGGTCACCAAAATTCACTAATTTCTGGAAAGTATGAAACACAAATATTCAAATAGGACCAAGAGTTCCAACCCCAAATATTTAAGCTTTATTTCCTATTATGTTCAAAGAAAATACAACTGGCTGAGGGGAAAACCTTTCATTTTTCTTAAACTGCAGTAGCTTACTGTTGACATAAAGAATTTGGCTGTAATAAATTTTTAACTGTCATCATAAAGGCTATAATATATATATATATATTTTAACAACATTCACAACTCCCAGAAGTACTAGCTTTCTAGTGGAGGTTTTAACAAAATAACTTATCCATTTTAAAAATAACTTTATTGTGCCTTCAGTGCCAAGAATGATCACTTTATTTCATCAAGAAGATCATTAAGGACTTTTATACATGCCGACAGGCACAGTGAGCCCAAACTGCCACACTTTGCTTGGAAGAGGACATGCATGGACCCCCTCTTGCTGCTGCACACAGATATGCTATAACCTCCAGGCTACCTATGCAAAACAAATGCCAAGACATTCACTACCCATTTCAGCTCGAGTTTTAACTGAGTTCGCTTCTGTGCTGTAGAGTTTGGAATCTGGATGCTGGGGGTGCATGTTTTCTGGATGTAAGCAGTACCTGGGGAATGAGGAAGCCTCTCAGAAAAGGCATGACCTGCACCAGACGTGCACTTGTGCAATTTCATCTTCAGTGGCCTGCCTTGGAGACAAGGCATTCCCAAACTAGCAGTGCTCGACTGGCTGGGTGCCCACTCCCACCTAAGGACTGTGGGCTTCTTATGGTTTTTGTCTTGATCTAATGTAATTTTTGGAAATATGCTTTAAAATAGAATGATACAGCTGTCACGTAAGTCTGCTAAGTTCATGAACGTATGAAAAAAAGGTTCTTCAAAGCTGGTTGGTGGGGTGCATGATGTAAGTCAGGGTTGTGAAAGGCTGTCTTGATTTAATGATGCCTTTCATGCTGTGTATGTGATAAGGTTCATTCAGTGTACTTTGCATAAAAGCCAAAAAGTGAGGAACTGAAACACATGAAGAGAACACTCATATCACAATCCTA
Organism: Pyrgilauda ruficollis; assembly: GCF_017590135.1. Lineage (NCBI taxonomy): Eukaryota > Metazoa > Chordata > Aves > Passeriformes > Passeridae > Pyrgilauda > Pyrgilauda ruficollis. Next base: position 10,974,991 of record NW_024523822.1, on the reverse strand, counting down.
CCCCTGTATGTATAAGCATTATGATGGCAGCTTTTACTACAAGCATATACACTGCTTCTGAAACCTGGAAATATCCTACAGATTTCTCATATGCTCTAGCAAAGTGCATTTTTAAAAAGCACTCATTAAATGAGCCACCAGTTCACACCTCTTATTCATTACGAGCATTACAATGTGCACTTTGTGCTTTAATTTACTTCAATTTCAGTAAGATCTGGGGATATTGAAAACCTTGGCAGAACCCTGAACATATTAAACAACAGGATACTGCAAGAGTTGCCTTTGTACTTTAAGGACAGTAATGGAAATTAAATAGTATTTTAAAATGTGTTTTGAGATTTGTATGTTACTGTATTCTCTGAAGTAATACACGCCCACAAGGGTGCCACACTACTTTTACTTGTGACTTTGGCTTATGATTACAGCTTTTACTCAGCTGAAAAATGTTAAAATTCTCTTAGCATTGTTCCTTAATGGTAACATTAAATTGAAATATGGCAGGTCTTTTTTAGAAAACTCCAGTGTCCTCCTAAAATGACTAACCTAAATCACAGGGACATGCTTGCAAGCCACACTCCGGCTCCAAATGGGCTGCTGATCCGAGCACTTGTCTGATACTCACTGTCTGCAATGCTAGGAGGAACAATCGAGCTCTCCTCTTCTTCCAGATCTTCTCCCAACAACAGTTGTAAACATTCATTTGCCAATCAAAAAAATCACAGCAAGTTTATGCTACACTGGGCCTTAAATACCTGATTAATTCTAGAAATTACCAAAATAAATACAGGCTAAGTCTTTGCTCATTGAATAAGGATAAAGTAACTTCAAAATCCACAGCCACTGGTTGCCATGCAACCTGCTATAGTATTATGGCAGAAATAAGCTGTGCTTGAATTTTCAGTGCCCTCTCGCTCAGCCTTCTTGATGTTGTGATACTCTAATGCTTCTCAGCTAACTTCCATTAAGTAGTTTTTTGTGGGGTAGTATTCCAAGGTTAAAATGATTAAATAACTTTTATGGTTGATCAAATATAAGCCCTTATTATACACAGTAGGCAAAACCATACATTTTAATTACTTTGTTATCAAAGATCTTGGTATTTACATTTCATTTTTCAGTTATAATTCTGAATTTAGTTTGACCTTCATAAAAAAGAGAAGACCCGAGATTCTTGCTGTCTTAAACAATTTTTTCCCATAAACAATAAAAATCATTAAGACATGGTAACAACAGAAACAATGCAATGAGATCTACACAGCCTGTTAGAAATATTTTCTACTGAGATATTTTATTTTATTTATTTAAGCAACACCTTTTAATTTTTCAGTTTAATTTTTAACTAATTATTTTTCACTTGATAATACATTTGCTGTCTAGGGGTGATACATCAATATTTGATAATATTGACATTACATTAATTTGAAGTTCATTTAGAGCTATCAATAGCATTCTTCCTTTATAAGAAGCATATTCCAGTATAAATACTGAAATAAAAATACTAGTTTCAGGTACTCTATAGAACTTTGCTACTAATTGGTAACAAAGTAATTTTCTGTAATTAAATTGCACTAATATTTATAAAGACATATGCTTAAAAATTCATGATTAGGCAAAGTTTGTATTTTGCATTTTTGGTTTCTGAAATTATTTGAAGAAGAAAGATTTCACAGACAAAGATCAACCTAATAAGGTCTTGTCTTATATATCCATTTATTACAGAAATCTAATGCAATTCAAAATCTATTAACCTCTACAACTTCTGTAAAAATAGATTTATTAGATGAGGACAGAAATATCATGTGAATAATTTACATTGTAAATACATCAAAATAAAAATACTATCTTTTATTTACTAAAAAAGCAAAAAATAAAAGAAAAAGAAGTCTTAATATATTTATGTGGAAAGATGTTTAAATCACCCTTTGTAAGAAAATGCTTTATTTTGCCAAATTTAGAGTCACTATTTTTCACATGTCTGCTTAGATTACACAGAAATGTTAAAGAAAAAAATAAAGATAAGTTTTAAAAGCCTTTATTTTAATTCTTAGAACCTTTTTGTTTTTTTTTTTTTTACTACTACTTTGTCTTTCCACAGCTTTACACAGTTTTTCCTACAGTGTACGGTGATGTTTAAATATATACAGTCAAAAAATATACTTATGCTTGTGGTGGGCGGTTACAGACACATTTTTAAAAATTATTTGCTTTTCATAGTGTACTAGTTCATAACAAATAAGGAAAAAAATACTAAATAGAAAGCATGACATTAACAACAAGCAGTAGATTCAAATAACCTTGCAGTCAAAGCTTTGTAATCTAATTCCAATAATGGCTCAAAGATACATGGCATAATAACATTTTCTCTTTTTCAGATTGTAGTAATGTTCACACGCAAACGCGTGGCCAGACTCATCGTTACAAAATGATTGTTTAACACATTCCTTCTCGGGCTTTGTAGTCTCATGTCTGCATAATGTGCCCCTTTTAGCATCTTACCGTGCGACACTTAAAGTTAGCTCCAAACACCATCACTGTTTTCTCATTTATTTTGTTACTTTAGGGAAAAAACTCCAAACGTTCCCCCTCCTCCCCAGCCCCCCCAATTAAGGAATGACTCTAAACGACAGTCGTTGCCTTCTTATTCCAGTTAAAGAGAGGGGAATGAGCTTATCTGTCTGGAAAGGCAATCTCTTGTAGCTCCCTCTGTAAAGGGTACAGGAGCAGACAGCACGTAAGTGACACATCGCCTTGTGTTCCAGAAACAGATGGGGGCACTATCCAATGTGCTCAGCAGCATCGCTGCAGCACAGCATCCCGGCTCGCGGCGCGGCGAACGCGCACGGCGACGCTGCCCAGCGCTGTTCGAGCTATTAATAATTAGCAATGCTAAACTGCAATGACTCCATCCTTGCTGTCAGGTGTTTAGATAATGCCATCAAGTGTGGAGCCTGGCGCCCACAGTCGTTTTGTAAACTCTATCTATCAGTTTAGGAATTCATTTCAGTTTCCTAGCGTGCATACAGTCGACCTGCTGGTGAAATTACATTGTATAAAGTGAAATACTGTACTATGCAGGAGAAGATAGAAAGCAGAAAAGAACTTAAAGGAAAACTTTAAAGGATCTGTCATCAAAACTTTAAATAGGCCTTTCTCCAGCTGTAGCTAAATTATTGTACTTCTTGATACTGTTTGCTCCTCATAGCAATTGAAAGCATATGTAATTTAACAGCAGGCCTCAATCCTTTAATAAGCTGTCTTTAAAATACCTTACATGGATTACCTATCTGTAAATCTGCTTCCCATGCAGAATGTGACAGCATTATGGAAATTGTGAGTTCAGTAAAGATGGCATATACCAAAGAGAACCACATCTGCACACTGTAAGATTATACCAAACATTGGAGGTAATCTTTAGTCATTTATAATACTGCAGAATGAATAATTAAGATTAAGGGCTCTATTCTGCCCTTACTTATGTCCTACGTATCTCATAATTTTTCCCTCCCCTGTAAATTAAACAGAAAAGTAGCATTGCAAGGCTTTCTTGTTCAAATTATGCAAAGTTGGTATTCATCTTTCTGCAATTTGGTGCACATCTAAGGAAGTTTGGCAAAAAAGGAACGATCACATATGGAACAGAATCCATACTAAAAAGGGATATCCCATGTTTGCCAAAAGGAGCAACTTGCAAGTAGCACATATTTCCTTATCACTTAAAAAAAATATTAAAAAAACAAAAACCAAAAAAGACTTTCCCAGAGCAGAAACACAGTTCAAAGAGATTCTGTGCTCTGAGTCACTCTGCTGAATACGCAGCCTGCCTAGACAAAAAGAAACACAAATGTCTGAAAGCAGCTCACAGCAGAGGGGGAATTGGCAAGTTTTGGCAAGGAAAGGGCAGCACTAATATTCCCTGACACTTGAATTTCTAAGCAGGACCTATTTCTGCACTTAATAATATGTAATTTCTTCTGCCATTTACTGGTAGGAGAAGCAGCAACAGGAGAGTTTTCTCCAAACCCGTGCTGGTGGGCAGGAAGAGGAGGAGAGAGAGGCATAAATAGTAACCAAGGTCCTCTGGGAGAAGACCTATACACCTCCAGCCAATTATGTTTTCCTTGCCTACCCTTGGCTTCAGGAGCCTGCAGCCTCTGAACATACATTTTATTCCACAATACACAAGTACTTTACAATCCCCTTTCAGCTGGGCACCATGATACGGGGTCTGCAAGTCCCATAGCAAACTAGACCAGAACCCAGCCCTAGACCTTACCTTACAGCCTTACAAATTTGCATCAGATTAATGAAATGAAATCACTGTCTTACCAATAGCCATTTTTTATATGCCATCACAGAAATTAGAACCTGTTAGTGCCAGGATGATGGAGCCCACAACGAGCCTTGGACCTTTGCTTTGCTCTGGCAATTCATGAAAGCCAAACAAAGGCAATATTTTTGGAATAATTTTTACTAATGCCTGAGATTCACACACATGGTTAATGTCTGCTACTTTGGAAACAGTGGCATTTCTAGGACTTGGCATTTGAGACAGCAGATGGGTGGAAATAAATTTGCCTCTGGGGTTAGGGCGCTACACCAGTCTTCTTTGCCCACTGCAGAACTATTTGTTCATTCCCTCTGAGTGTAGAGCAAAAAGATGTTGCCATTTGGAGCATCTGAATCTGAGCTTTAGCACCCACATTATTCTCAGCATCAGTGCTTAATGTATATTAATGTTGGTCATACTAATACCAAAATACATCGCAAGCATGTACAGCACATGCAAGCCCTGGAGAGCCTCCAGTGTTAAGTGATATCTCAGCTGCTGTGGCAGCTTTCTCACATAAGGAGGACACTTTCCTCCCCCCATGTGAGAGCCCAGAGAAAACACGTCTTTAAATGCAGAATTAGCTAAGCAACTAACACATCATACGGCCAAATAAACAATATTCCCAAGCTTGTTAAGAGCTAAATATGGCACTTTAGAGAACAATGCACAGTCAAATGAATTTCAAGACAACGTTACCACTAAGACATTCTTAATCCTCTGGTCAGATGTAATTTTAAAATTGTACAGAAAGTGAGAAGGTGATTATTAAGGGAGAACATATTTCAGCTCTAAAACAGACATAGATAAACTGACATATGCACAGACATCTCAGATGGCGACTCAGCACAAAAAATCACTGGGAAAAAAAAATCCCTTTGCATTTCTATATATATTTGGAACCGTTAGTTCCTCACTGCTGCAGTAGCATTCATTTCCCAAACTTCTGAAATCCTCTTTATCAGTGAGATTCTCATACACTCTTAAGAGAAAGTAATGGTAACCTATCACTTTTAAGACTACAGCTTTTGAAAAAGCAGACTGTCAGAATACTGCAGGATGTACAATAAAAGGCAAACGAAAAGCAAAGAGACTGGCTAGATGTTTTAATATGTTTCCAGCATCCACGATTCTATGATTAATTTGTTCTCTCTCATCCTCTTTTCAAATTGGAAGGAAAGCCTTTACCATTTCTGAGTTTAGCATTACTTCCTGCTCAATTTAGGGATTTTACTGCCACAGAAAGCAGATTGATAATGATTATTATTATGAACATTTGCAAGGCAACAACTACTGCAATATGAGCTCATATTAAAAGGAAAATTGTCCTCAAGTACCAAGAGTAAATGTCCAGTAATCGCTGTATAATCTCACTTTTACAAAATGAAGAAAGAGGTTTTCTTTCCCAATAGACATACAAAGTGCTGGAGAACCCAGACAAAAAAACTCTACCAGAGTAAAAGCACACATCTTAAGCAGTTCCTGAATGGATTCATGAATCAGAACAGCTGAATATTCACAAAGTTGTCTAAATATACACAGTTCATTTGGCAACAGAACTTCCCGCTAAAATTGACATGATTTTCTGTTGCTTCTGCATCTGAAATCTTACTATCTGATCCCTAAAGACATGAAAAGTTTTACACATCTCTTGGGTTGTCTTGCCATAACTGCCCAATAGTCTTTCTGGAAAAATTAGGTTAGTGGGTCACTACTTTTAATAGATGGTTTCTTGAGCAAGACCTAGGTCATTTGTAGTTTGACAGATTCCTGGCAAATGCCCTTCATTTCAAAAGATATTCACAATCTCCAGCACTAATAATTTTACTTGCATCTCTCTGTGCTGTGTTTCAACTAAGAAGAGAGAAAAAGGCAATTCACAGTACAGTACAATCTTCTTTTCTCATTCATAACAAAAACTAAAAAAAAAAATTTCACAAGGAGGAAGTTAAAGGCAGAAACAGGTAGATTGGAATGCACCAAGGTACCTCTTTTCATGCTTTAAAAAAAGAAAATATCCAACTTCTAATTTCTCATTATCTTCACAGAAGTGCCATGCATTTGAACAGCCAGGGTGAGGAGCTGCTGCTGACTCTTGGTGTAGCCCAAAGCAATTATTTTATGTTGGCTCCCAGATCACTTGTGTTGGGCACATTTTGGAAGAACACCAGCTCAGTGTTCAAGAACCCGTGTGAAGGCTCCTTTCACCTGCCCTGCACAAGCCTGGTTGCTTTGGGTATAAAAGCCAGCATTCTTCTGACATTAGTATTTTTTAAACTTGGTAACTTCTATGAAAACAATCCATTGGCCAAAGGGATAACAAGGTTAATTTGGGAACCTTGGTTTCTTACCCTAAACTTAACAGTCTTGTGAGATGCATATTCTGGTAAAGAAAAGAAATTATTAATAAATAAAGAATACTGTTCCTGATCTGCAATATCTTATTTTGGAGCTGAACAAAAAAAACCCCAGAGTAGACTACTGAGGGAGAGAGCCAGCCTTTACAATATTTCAAAGGCTGGTTTTGATTTACACAGATTTTTTTTACCACTTCCTTTCCTTTTCAAATGCATTTAGAAAACAATCTCTATTTTTTAACCTTTAGAGAAACAGTTTAACTTTGAAGAAACAATAACAGATCTAATGGATGTTGAAGATCTGCTATTAGACTTGACAGGCTGTTTCAAGGAAGACTACAACAACAGAATAAAGAAGGAATTCAAATTAAATCAGAAATTGAGACAATTCAGCTTTAAACTCTGCTTTATCTAGCCATGTACTTCTCTTACTATTGCCTTTGTATGAAGAACATTTCCATTTTGGTTTCCCACATCTTGTTCTGAAAGAACTTTAATGCCTTACATTTGGTGCAAATGGGTCACTTTTCTAGCACGTTCTATTTGCCAAAGGATTGGAGTGATTTTTTCAAAAGGTATCCTGTCATCTCTGATATTGCAACTGATGTAAGCCCTGAGAGGTGCACACAGTAGTGTTTGTTTGATCAGTTAAATATTTGACATTATCTTCTAAATGCTATCTCTTCTGCTTCCTCAAATTCTGGAAGTGTATACTCACAGAAGAGATCATCTGTTCCGTCTCCTTGTCTCAAGACAGAATCAACACTAGTTCATCTAGAAGATAATTCACCTAGTCTTTCTCTCTTTAAAGACATCTCATGATGTTCCAGAGCTTCACCTTCCTTGTCTTAACTGATTTCAAGTACAGACATTGAGGTTTTTTGAAAGTCAGAATGCTCATATGATGCAGCAAAGCTGGAACCATTCATTCCTCTAGCTAAAGGAACTATTTGTTTGACATTACACTTCCAAAAATATAACTGCCTGCATTAGAATTCCTATTTCATAATACTCTTTTTAAGTGCTGCTCTGTGAAATCATTTGTGACTATGATGATTTTAAGCAATTTATTATCACTTGCTCTGCTTTCCCTTTTACTCTTCATATTCTCAGTTGTTTCTACTCCTTTGGTAAGAGGACACCAGAACCACCTATGAAAGAAAGTGCTGAAAGATAGAGAGGTTTTTGCAATCTTTTAATTTCTCCATTCCTGTTTCACACTCCATACCTATATTTTCCTGTCCAGAATTTCTAGATTTGTTGTTTTCTTGAAGTTCCAAGAGTGAAAAAATAAATTTTCTCCTCCTCCCAAGAGAAAAAAATAATTTCCTGCAGCAGTACAGTGGAAGGAAGCTGGTATGTACAAGAAGCAAAAAAAAGCCCCAAGAGTAAAAGAAAGTTTAAATCTCTTAACAATAGACTGAGGTAACATCTTCATTCTATCTGTTTGTCTAATGAACATTTAAAACCAGAAATCAACTAATTATACATAGCAACCATTTCTTTAGTAATAAGCCTACGTGCTGCCATACGAATAAATGTGCAAACTCAAATAAAACTATTCCCACCCTGGGGTTTTTGACAATCTTAAGTGACACACACATAAGTTAATATAGATAGAATACCCTTAATATGGATAGAATTTTAAACTATATGTTTAAGGGTTTTGCTTTGTTTGCAGTTGAAGAAAGGATCAGTGCTGCAAAATGAGAAGTGCTTTAGAAACAAGTACTTTGCCTCAGAGAAGAAATCCAGGCAATCTTGCTGTTTTCTAACACAGTCCTGGTCTATCCCACATCCAACTTGGGTTTGCAAGTTCCAGTATTCTCCTGTATCCTCTCCCCTCTGTAGGTGTTTCTGGAATGAATTTTCCCTTTCTAAAAAGACTCCAGCAAATTTTCATTTCCCCCTCAGTTTACTTATTCTCGGATTCTCTTTCTGTCTCTAAGCAGAAAGCTGGATGAACTGCATGCCTCTTTTTTGTCTTCTCACTTGGGTAAGATTGTACTGGGTTTTAGAAATTCTAGACTAATTAAAACAGCAAATTCACCATTCTGCTCCATACCAAGGCTCAGCTTGCCTTACTCCTCTGATGTCAAACTCCCCAGTTCAAAACAGTTCTAAATCTCCCTTCATTTCTTACTTAAGACAACTACACCTACCCTTCTCATTTTACCTTTCAAAAACACAGCCTGTCCTATCCATCCACACAGCGAAGATCCCCCTGTTAACTGCAGAATCATTACAATACTGCTATCTAGTCAGAATGCTGTTATCAAGATACTTCCTTTCCACTGCCTTGGCCATGTGATGTCTATTTTTGCCTGTCTGCTGCCTTCTCTCTTCTTTTGGATGAAACATAGTATTTGTCCTCACTTCTGCAGAATATTTTCTTCCCCTTTCACTCAGTACCTCGAGGTCTGCTCCATCTTCCCCTGCTGCTACATGAGCCAAGTCTCCCGCTCACACTTCCTATATTTCCAAAGCATTATCTGTGCTCTCTGCAGTTCCTTCAGACTTCTAATACACTTTCCAACAGCACCCATAGAGCTTTTCTTCTTCCCAATCCAAATCTCCCTTCTCATTCTCATACATCTATAAACTTGTTTGCTGCTGTGTGCTGAGACCAATGTACTGACTAAATACTTTCTGATTGCTTAAGCATGTTCTCTGTCTGTATTTTGCTCATCTGTTTATTTTTTCCACTTGTATTCTCATTGCAACACGACTATTGAAGCAGTAGCCGAAACAGTTATGAAAAAAGACAGAAGATTTAAATTTAAAATATTTTCCCTGAAAATCTAAACAAAACTGTAGGGAAAAATGCATTAAAAATACAATCATCCTATACACAATATCTATATCTAATCTGGGGATGAGGTCATAAAATATTGAGCATTTAGTCCTGCTTTAAAGTGAAATCATTGTACAAATACTGAACAATTTCACAGACTTCCATTACAGCAGTTAAGAAGTATAGTAAAAAATATCTAAAAAAAGGTTACACATTTTTGTGACCCAGCCTACAAGTCACTAAATCTAAGTTAGCTAGACTAATCAATAGAAGATAACATAAATTTATTCCAGTATTTTAAGTACTATTACTACTATCATAAAGACACCCACCTCCCAAGAAACTATATGCCCATTTATACTTCCCACATGTAATGAAACATGTACTTTTCAATTATGGTGAGGGCTATCCCTTGAGCTGTAAAAGAATCAGCCCAAAACATTAGACACGGACACAGAGAAATTTTTATCTGAATTTGAACTTTGCATGTAGTGTTCATCTCTGATGAATGGAAAAAAGGAAAATAAATTCATTTTTGTCCTGAATTCACACACTATATACTTTGAATAGCTGTAGTATGAATTCTCCCTTCACAGAAAATATTCCATAAAATACACATTGCTACTAACCTCTGCTGCAATCTTGTGGTAACAAAAGTATATTTTATGTTTTGAGTTAGATTGGATTCCAGCTTTCCAAAAGTGGAAGGAAAAGGCAGCAATCTACTTTTCTACTCAGTTTTCAAGGTCTGATAAAAAAAGTTGTAACAGGACTGTGACTAGGCTAAAATAAACATAGATAGCAAGGCATTGTCAGAAAAAAAATTAAACAAGTCTTTTGTAAGTTTGTCAGGAAAATATCACCATGATAAAAAGTCTCCTTCTATTGGAGCAGAGGATCTTGGAGACAGGCACTGGAACTCTGCCTTTAGTGATTCAGGCTGGAGATACTTGACAATGGCCCGTGCCCGAGGCTTAGCCAGGCAACATGGGAGCTGCATGGGGAGTGGCTGCACAGAGCTGCTGTTCAGATACATTTTTTTGTAAGATTTGGCCCAAACATAAGAATTTCATCCTTTTCAATCCAAATCTGTCCTGTGGAAGGGAAGTTGGGAGGGCCATGCCACCCCTTGATGCACTCCAGAGCAGATGCTCTGGCTGGTGTGGCACAGGGCATGGAGGCACCTGCTCCTGCCCAGCCACCCAGGCACTTCAGCACCCACCTCACAGAAAGCCCTACAGTTCTCTGAGCTGGGACTGAGCACTGATTTGCTCTCATAAAGACTACATAAAACTCAAAAAAAGATTTTTTTTTCTTTTTCTTATGGTAGGCTATCATTTCGATATGTGTAAGAGATTCTAATGATAGAAGCAGTCTCAGCAGATCTATCAGGGCTTCCCATTAACCTTTTCAGCACCTCTTTCTCCTCAGCAAGGTTTCTTCAAGAAGCAGCTAAGAAAGGAAATACTGCCAGCACAACTGTATGAAAGCCACCCTGCCAGAGATCCACGTGGGATACTGATGATCGTTACAGCTTAAAAGATTTTCTTTGCAGAGAAATACAGCTGTGGTCCTTCAGGAGAAAAACATTGCATAATTTCCACTTCTCTGCATGGATTTTTCTCAGCTGATGCATTGTCTGGATCTTTCTCATGCAGTACTTTCTGCTGTTTTTGAAACCTCCTACAGACATATTTTCATGAAGTTCACAAACCATAATCCAGAGAGAAAACTGAACTGGACCCACTATTAGCATTCTCCTATTAAAGAACAGGATCAAATGCCTTGTTTAGTGGTTTTTCATATTGGAGCAACAAAGATAACTGAACCTAGGTAAACTATAAAAATATAAAACAAAACTGCAACTACAAATAACTTGTTTTCATAAATTTAGCTGCACATTGGGCAGATGAATTTTGACCTTTCTCATTTTGTACTTTTTAATTTTTGTATTTTTTTGATTTTTAGAAAAAGCATTTTGTTTAACTTTTGCTAAGGAAAAAGACCTCTGACATAATCCGCTGCAAATTCAGAAGGGTAACTTTAATGCCCAGTCTATGGGGCACTTACATTCCATGCCATTTTGTTTTTCCCATGATGTTCTTGCAGTCACAATTCCAGCCCAATTTTTAGACTAAAGTGATAATGATGCTTGTTTTCACAATTTTCTGGTTTTGGTGTATTTATAGATAATTTTTAAGATGACAAGAACTGTCAATCTCTTAAATTTAGAATGTATGCATTCATCTTGTCATTAAAAACTTTATAAAAATCCAGCTGGTAGTGCTGGTAGTGCACCAACTAACTTGGTGTTAAGAGTATAACAGTTCAAGATGCTGTGAAAATGGACAACAGCACTTTATTTTACACAAAATTGTACTGGCCACAGAATTGTAACTTGAAAAATGCATGTTATGTTTTTAATCTGGCACATGTCTGGTTTTTAATTCTGTAGAGACACAAATTCTCTTAAAAGAGTTGTTCAATTACTATTATGTTTATCTAGTCCACCATGTATATCTAAGTCTATATGCAAACTTATTCTATTTTGGTGCATTCCGACACTGAATTTATTTCCACCTTCGAAATGTGCAGCTTATTCTCCTCTGCAAGGAGATTCAGGTGACTGGGAGTTTGGCTTGCACCCCTTTCTACTCTGCCAGACCATAAGCCAATATTACAGGCTGCATTTTTTACTTTTCTGAGTCATCCAGATAAAAGGAAAAAACAGTAAAATTCCCTGCACCATGCACCATTCAGATAACAAACAGACAAATAAATATAAGCAAAACAACATCAATCTTTATGTATACATTAAAATGGAGTCTTTCATATCCCATGAGTTTGATTCCTTTTTTGTCTTTTTTACTTTCCACTTTCCTGTCCTTACCCTGGTTTTTGCCCTCTAAAAGAAAGTTACCCCTCCTCTATACTCCTGCAGTCATGGATGCTGTTCTTATTTCTGGTGAGAGGCTCTTGCTCCCTCTCTGCTTCCCCAGTAACGACAATTGATGTCCTAAATATTCTTACTTACAGCTTTCCAACAGGGAAATGTTCACTTTCTCCATCTAACCCAGTGTGCCCCCTTCCTGGCCCATATCAGCATCTTCCCAACACCCAGCAGTCAGGGGGGACTGCCTCTCTTCCTCTATAACCTTAATTGCCAAATGGCTTTGTGGGACACCAGGTGAGTAAAAAGGCAGCAGAATGAAGGAATTAGGAAAAGGACACAGGGGCTGAGCTCGGCTCGGTGGCTCTGGCAGAGCTGCCCTGGCAGCCGGACACCGCCGTGCCCGGCGCGCTGGCCTCCCACCGCGCTCTGCCCACGCCGCCGCCGCGGCCAGGGAGCCTGCTGCAGGAGAGGATTGCCACGGGGAATGAAAGGAAAACCTGAGGGATAAAAATGGATAGCTTCCAATTAAAATTACCATACTGTAATTTTGTTAGTTATCAGTGACAGACTAGAGTACATGGCAGCTTAACTGACAAGAAAATGTCCTTTTGGGCATAATACAGTGTACAGATCTTTGACTTTTTAGCATGCAGTGTCCAGATGGTTCTTTTTTGCTTCACGTTGCGATCAGGAGGCAGAAAGGCCATTTCGGAAACAGTGCCAGTGAAAGCCAGGATAGATCAGAGGCACACGAGGCTGCCTGAATGTACGAGGATGTATCCTATCATTGCAGGTAATCCTCACATGAGGGTACGTACACTACGAAGGATATTTTCTAAAGCTATTTGCTGGAGACACTATCAAGTGCACTTAGAGCAGTGGTTTGTGTGGCTGATTAGAAACCTACCCTGCTGTTGCTGAATGCCTGTTAAGACAAGGAACATTTTATTTACAAGATGTAAAGAAAAACGATTGCCGAATAATAAAATGTTCCACTACATTCCAGCATGCTATATTAACTTAGGAATGCTATTGTATATTAAAAAGTTATGCCCTCTCCATTTTTTCCCGCAGTCTTTACTTTAGAGATGTGCACAATGCGCTTCCCCCCACCCTACAGGAAAGATAATCTTTCTTCTTCAGCACAGCACAAATCCCGCGGCTAACTCCCCTTGTGAACCTGAGTGGTATTGACATGGGGGTGTAGAGTCAGGCAAAAAACCAGGCATCTTCTGATGAAACACATAAACTACACACATTCAAGAACAAAACAAAAATCTTCTAAAAGCCTGTGTGTAAGATAAGACTGCCTTGGGGGCAGCTCGAACTTGCGGTCTTGGCCATTTACTCAGGATTTTACAGAGCCATCTATTACAGTATTCAACAAAAAGAAGTACTTCAAAAAGCTTCTTTTTTTTTTTTCAGTTGGAAGTACAATAATTTCTAAGTCAAAATTTGGAAGTGTTCCCAGTTTTTGGCAGTAAAATGATAATACTGGGCATATCATTTTAAAGTGGAATCTCATGGAAGTTAATTCAGACGACAAGGTCACTTTTAGACATTTTTTTCCCTTATGTTTTGGACTGAAAATAATTCCCAAATCCTATTATTTGAAGCAGGGGTACTTACCATAGCAATCCCTGCCTCCCCTGATACACATGCTACCTCTGAGATAGAGTGCCTTAAAAAAAACCCTCACAAGAATACATACCATGAGCCTCAGAATTTTTTACACAAAGAAAAGAAAAAGTTGTACACTAAGCAATCATATAGTATACCTTTGTACTGCTTGGTTTTAACATGAACTTTTCAAAAGTGTGAGTTTTCTTCCTTTGCACAAAACCAAACAATTTAGGTGAAAAGGAGGAAATGGATGTTGGGCTCTTTTAACAGTTAAAATGGAGCATTTACTTCAGTGAAGTAAAACTGATAAACAAAAATCAATTTTGCCCCAATATTTCCTTGCTCTGTTTTGCACCTCAAGCTTAGGGCATGATGGATGCCCTGAACTAACCAACCAAACGCAGCAACATGTTTGCAGAGAATGGGAGGTTTATGGAAAATCCTGATTAAATTACTGCCATCAAAATAAAGAGGCAAGTAGGGCTCAGAGAGATCAAATTATCTCTAGATAAGATTAAGTCAAGTCACACAAAACTGAAGGATCCATGAGAAGTATCACAGGTATAACATCATACATGTCACAAAAGTATCTCTGAAGAGAATTTATTTATATTTTTTACATTTGGAATAATTTGATTTGACAGTGCATATCTCCAGTATTTGAGTAAAGCTTCAAAGTCCATTTATACCACGTTTTCCTTAACACCCCTTCCTCTATTTCTCTCACATTTCCTCTCACACATAAATCCCATTCACATTCTATAAGCTGAATACTGATATACTATCAAAATGCAGCCTACATTTATCTAGAACAAAGTATAAACATTTCCAGTGTGTGTACTTAAGATTCATTTGCTTGCCAAATGGCTTTGTCTCCTTCCTTGGTTATTGTCAGAAGGAAGCATTTTGATTCAAATGACTGAATTCCTCAAGCTCAGGTACTGCTGATAATAGGATTTATGACAAGCTAAAAAAAGCAAAAAGTGATCAGAGACCCTTTTTTAAATGCCATCAGACTGCTGACTGAAGGTATGACTTAGAGGCCAGACGTAAGGCTGAACACATGTGGGCATGTAGGAGATTGCCTGGACAGCTATGCTCCCATACACATGCCAAACTCCTGCTGATTTAAAAGCAAATCAGAGAGCACAATTTGGAGAGAAATATTAAAGATTTAAGTGTCACCAATTCTTCATATAAATGTACTTTTTTTTTCCAGTGGAGGGCTATTCCTTTTTTCTCTAGCATATGTTCTATTGAGTAACAAAGCAAAGCAAAACAAAGTAAGTGAGCAAGCAAATGGCAACCAAGCCTTTATTCTTCGCATTGTTCCTAGCACTGTGCCTCTCACTAACTAGCTCGTACTTGCAGCTCTGCTCTGTTTACTATTGGCTGCTTTGTTTCTGTGGAAGCACTTGATATATATACCACACAGAACAAAAAGAGGAAAAGTAAATTCCAAACTGCAAGAATCCACCGTAGAGCATATCTAATGGCCATCTGCACTCATGCTTAAAGAAAGCAGAAAAGCACACAACTGAAAGACACTTTCCTCGATCTTTCCCCCTCTCTGCCATGTGTCATTTACGCATATGAATCCAATGCATCTCAGAGATGATTATCTGGCACTGTCCTACTAATCTGCTCATCAGTTACAGGACAGACAGGCACATTTTAAGCATATCAGTTCCTCTGTGATTCTGAGTTAAACTGAAGCCATGAGAGATAGAAGACAAATACATTAAGCCAATGCAATCCTAAAAGATGATAAAAGCTTTAAGCAAACCATGAGAGCCAGAGCCCAAACGAGTGAACTTTAAAACAGTCTAAGTTTAAATAATGAAATGTTTCCATTAAGTATTTTCTTATTTTAATTTTTTTCTGTATTGATACACAACATGAACACATTCAGTATGTTTAACACAACAGTACAGATGGAAAGAATAACAACAGAAACTAATTCATTTTGATTTCTGCTTTACAAATAAGAGAAAGACTTGGTCTTCTCTGAAAGATTTATGAGGCTTCCCACCATAAAGGAGCCTGGATTACAGCTATGCTTACTTTATAAAATGAAATTCTGCCATTACAGGCAAGAGTTCATGGCTGTAATTATTTCAATGCACTTCCCAGTCAATGTGTCTTACACAGCTGAGCCAAACCCTCTCTTACATATGCAGGTCATTTCATAAGAAGTCTAAGAGCTTCAACAACTTTGTGTGACCTTGCATTGAATAACACTGGAAAATTGATTTGGCTCTAGTAATAAAAGACCGTCTGCATTATCTGCATTCTAATTATAATTAATATAACCAGGATAACTGCTGTATTATTTACGATTAGAGCTATAGTGAGCACAGTGTAATAATAATCTGCTACATAATTTTTTATTGATCTGATGGCTTTATTGCAGAAAAAACAAAATGCTACACTGCTGTACTACTAAAATTGCCTTTCTAGACATGTCTGTTTAGAGAGAGAATGTTCATTTAACATTTCTTTTATCTCATCAAATTCCCATAGATTTTAATATCAGAGAGAGTATGATCCTTGCTTGCATGCTTGCTTTTCTTTTTTTTTTTTTTTTTTTTCTTTTGCAAAAGGAAGGAAAACTAGACTGATTAACATGTCCATATTTTCTATTGTTCATTTCCTGGGAATCATTCATTCCTTGCAATTCTTTAGCAATAGCAACACATTTGCCTAACAGAATTGGGCTGTACCCCAGCAATTTAGAGCTCTCCATTTTAACAGAAAACTTATAATTTTACATTAAAAAATTAAATTAAAATTTAAAAAAAATAATCAAACTTAACTGAATTAATTCAATCTTTTCTGAAAATACTAAACCATCACTTAGAAGGCTAAATCACTGTTCAATGATCTCATATTTGAATTCCTTTTCCTAAATTCTGGTGAAATGGAAATGAAGGTCTTAATTTGGCAAAAGCAGATGTAAAGCTGAGTTTTCTTTTGGCAAAACCTAAATATGCAGTGGGAAAGCTCAAGGCACTATTTGTAGGAATGCAGTAAAATATCTGAAAATGAACACATTTTGAAATTTCAATGTAAAACTCAGAAACTGGATGAGAAAAAGAAAAAATAGAAAATGTTTTCTAGAAAGCAATTCCAAACTGCCTTAAATTCTTTAATGCCAAAATACAACGTCCTGTAAAGTTTGTTCTACTCATAATACATCACTATGCTTATTTTCTGATCTTCACTCGATTCCAAGTAAAATAATGAAAAATGTCCATAGATGAGCTTATTACTAGACTTCAGAGTTAATATACAAGTAGAAATATTGAGAGTTTATTCTCAGAACTTGTTTCCAGCTGCATCAAGAAAATATCAGAAATTAATTACAATGTAAGATAGAACAAATACTTAGATATTTATAGGAAACTTATAGATATTCATTATTAAATATTATGTTATTAATAATAGGTGTGCTGATGTTATCATCTATGAAAGAAAGATGAATTCTCACTTTCTTATTCTTTCCTTGCTTGTTTTCATCTCCTCAGTCTATGCCTCTGGGTGATGTTTTCATTTGTTTGCAACAGCTTCTACACTTCTTTATGAAACTGACTGCATTTAAGCTCTGCAGATTCCTACCTAATTATGTTATCATAATATATTATTTTATTTTAATTTTCAGAAAGAAAAAACAATCAAACAAAATTATTGCAGCTGCACAGGTATTTAGCTCTAATTTGTACTGCTCTGAAGTGTTATCAATTTAAATGCAGTGATTTGCCATTGAAACACTGGATTGAAATAACTTGAAATAGCTCCCATTACTAAATCGCACGATCATCCCACCAGCACAAGTTTTAAAAAGAACTTATTTTCCTCCCTAGGATCATCTGTGATTTCTCTGTTTAGTTGTCCCTGCATTTTTTTGCTTCTCTAATTGCTCCATCCCCAGCAAGTCACAAACCCCCAAGCCTCCTTCCCACAGCATGATGTGCAGCAACAGGATTTTCCTTTTCACCAGGGTGGTTGTGACAGCCTCTTTTAGAACAAGCACATCAAGGAGTGACCACCCAGATATTTTCAGGTGTGGCTGTGTCTGTCATCCCTGAGTACAAACCATTTACATGTGAAAGAAAGAAAATTTTCTGAACTTGTTATTACTTGAAAAAAATCCCAACGTTTGGGATTGAGAGCTATGTAATTGTTGGTCTATATGTTTTTATGAAGGCTGGAGATATGTACTTCACTAAAATACTCTGAGTGCAACTGAAGGATAGATATGGGTGGTCATTAGACTGCTTCAGTTTTCTGCATCGGGGTGTCTCTGTGATGCTCTGATCTACTTCATTTTCCTTAGAAGACAAACGAGCATTTATACTTGAGAAAGGGACACAGATGTCCAGTATGGAGGCTCTTGGAAAATACTTTTTTCCTTGATCTTATGCCAGTCTCAGCTGTAAAACTATGACATATACAAATGGGATGCTGAGAAGGCTTGAAATCAGAATCACATCTAGAGACCTGACACAGTCTGCCCTATCAGCTAAATTCCAGTTCCACTGATGCCAAATTAGATTTTCCTTCACCAGGCTTTGGCTGGATCTGCTCAGAGATGTCCATTCAGGTTGAGCACTGATTTCGATGAATTGGATGGATGCAAGAATGGATGGATCTTGGCATCTGGAATTATTCCAGACAACCTGCTATATTATCTACTTTTATTATAATAAAAGTAATAATGCTAATCTACCTACACCAACATTTTGGGAGATTGTATGAATACTTCATTCACTGAGAACATTTGGGTTTTTCTTTGCTTGAAACAGCTTTTAAAGAAGGTAAGAAGAGTATCTTATGCCTATTTTTCTTATATCTGAAACTGTCTTATGTCTGCAGGATGGAGAAATGCCAAAATTCCTTCTTTCAGCTGACTGCTGTGGGATTTGCTTTGAAATCTTCCTAAAGACTTTTTTTGTTATTATGTAATACAAAAAAAAAAAAAAAGAGTTAGTGAACTACACATTTTAATTATGTGGGGCCTATTACAAATATATAAATAGATGCTGGACTTTTCATGACACCTCAGTTCTTTCTATGTGCAGTGGATCCATTTATAAGAAGCAGCAGTCGTGTAAACTCATCTTGGCTTTGAAAGTCAAGCTGGTTCTTTCTGTATCACTCATCACTGAGCCTGGTGTTTCTGAGGACCAAATTTGGTCTTTTTTAAATGGCAGCTCTCAAAGATATTCCATACCCTCAGTAGGTTTCTACTGAGATAGAACCACTTAGAATTTATTGAATTGTTCTGAGAAGAAAACATATGGATAAAATCCAAACGACACTTTCTTTTCTGACATAGCATCACCATACCTTCTTCCCCAGCAAAGCCTACAGACTTAATGCTGCATGCAGAGAAGAATAAGCAGATTATTGAGATTATTGACCAGATAGGTATTGTTAAAGCTGTTCTTCTGAGGAGAGCTATATATTAACTCTGTGAGAGCCTCACAAACCATGTATTATCCTTAAACATGTCAAATGAAGAACTAATACATTATTTGGGCTAGAGTAGGCCCACTTAATTAAAGTTTCTCAACAGAATTTTCTTTTATTTCTGTCCATTTCTTAAGCATTACCTCTCAGGTAATATCATAGGTTTTGTTATACATACATAAAGAAAAAAATTGGGTTATGCTAAAAATATTTTAGAAATATTGAAATCATGGTAAATTGTAAGGTTAGCAACAACAAAACATCCTACCTCTATTTGTAAGAAAACTGCAAAGAGATTCAATTGATAACTTGAGTGAAACTGGTTAAACTCCTCACACTGTTAATCCACAGTAACAGTGATGAGTGTGTTTGACTGTAGAGAAAGTATTAGACTAGAAAAATGGAGATTATGGAGCAAAAATATCATGTTAAGAATATTCAGAAAGCATGTATGTTAATGCTACATTTTCAAACCATTTATCTCAGAAAACCAAAGGGGTTCAGTTTATGTTTCTTTAGCCACAAGCATTTTGTTCCTAATATGGGGCTACAAAGTTTGCAAAGGTCTTATGAAATGTGAGTCTCATTTCTCCCTATTATTTCAGGCCATGCAGATGCCATTTTTCAGCCCATCCAAAAAGACTCCATTTTCAGGATATAACAGGGATATAGTCCATGTCTTACAACAGAGATAAATGGTAAATCCTTCAAAATTTGCATTGTCCTTAACAAAGCGTGGTAGTGCAGCCCCATCCTTCCAAGACCTCCCACCTCAGTTTTTACCTGACTTTTTTTTATTATTGGATGCTATTTCTCAGAATATTCTCTTCCATTAAAGAAGAGGTGGCTCTGTGTTTTTCTATAGCAAATATAGAGGCTGAAAAAATAAAAAGTGTTGTGACGTGTCCTTGTAAATGTAGCATACAGAAAAAGTGTTTCTGGACAAATAGCAGCAGCAGCAAGGTAAAAACACCTGTCTCCTTCACCCCTTCCCTTAGTCCATGCCTGAACTTCAAAGTCTGTTTTCGGACTATTTAAAATGCTAGTATGAATAATAACAGGGAATTACTTTTTTACACCAAACTACACAAGGAAATTAAATTAAAAAAACCCTATGCTAATGCACTGTAAAGGTTGCAGTTACAAATCACAGATCTGTTCATGGATATTTCATGAGCAGAAAAAAGGCTAAATTTGTCAGATAAATTATTCATTGTGAATTATTTGCTCAGTTCTACACTTTGCATGTGCACTGTATTTATAAATTTAACAGGGATTCTGGTGGTACCTTGGAAAGCAGCACAGTGCAAATTCTGCATATTCTGATGCAATTTCCAATTTCTCTCCCCATGTATGGTCTGTGTGTGAAATTCAACCCTCCCACACAATAACTCGTTACCGAGGCTTTCTGCACCATTATGAAACCCACCCCCAGCTCTCCTCCCTAAAGCAGGCTGGACTACAGCCACGGCTGCCTGCCCTCCCCTGGGGTGGGTGTGGGAGCCAAAGGCCAAAGAAGGAGCTGCTGGTGAGTCTGTAAAAAGGTGTGAGGCTAAACTTGGTTCTGGAGCTTGCTTGGGGAATGGGAAGGCAGCCTGTGAGGTGTGTGCTGGCCTGGCTGGCTGCCCTTCTGCCCCACAGCCTCCCCAAAAGCTGTGCAAACACCTTACTTGGCAGCAAGGCACTCCACAACTACTTGTTTAAGCTCATGCCAACCCTGGCATTCAGTGCATTTTACAAAAAAAGTCACTGTGTTAAGTCCTCTTAATTCAAATGAGGCAAAATGAGAGATGGTAAGATGGCAGAAGAGAGCTGGAAACACAGTGCACAGTACAGCACATGACTCTGGAGCGAGGAGGAAAACCTCCCTGAACAAAAACACCAATATATGCATTAAGGACAAAACAATCAAACAAACAAACAGTTTCAGTCACATACCAGGTCAAATCTTTTAAATATCTTGAGAGAAAACAAGTGGAAGAGTATTGGTTTGTAGGTGAAAATTAAAATAAGCTCTAACACATAATTGTACATGATTGGCAAGAGCAGAATTTTTCATGAAGGGCAGACAGTGCTTTTAGAGAGAGATAAACACTTTTTTCTTTAGCAGGGATGCAGAGCCAGAGGAGGGAGATGATTTGGCAGTATATTGACTGCATGCTTTTATCCTTTCGGCTGCTTAAGTTCTAGGAGAAGTAACTTGAACAGGACTACAGTTTAATACACCGAGGCTTACACAGAAGGTATTATTTTCTCTTTGACAGGGTCCAGTGCTATTTTTATGCTGTTTGATAGAGAGCTGCTGTTAGGCCTCAGGGAAGGAATAGTGATTCTTTAAGTAGGGCTTTTCCTAACAGCAGCTTCCTCCCTCCTGCCACTTCAGCCACCTTCTCCGCCATAGGAAATTTTCGACTCTCCTTTTACTTTAAAAAATACATGTCATTAACTATCTCTTTGGTAATCTGCCTAACAAACCCTGGTTTGTTTTTGCAGGACGCCTAACTCCCAACACCAGCCACTCTGTTTATTAGTCCCTTCCTCCCCACTCCAGTGCCCAGCCTCCCTGCCTTCTCAATCACATGTGTTGTTTCTCATTTAAATGAACAGTTGGATTCTTTTATTTCTTACAAGTGCTGGATTCGCCTTATCGCCCTCATTCCTTTGGGGGTTGCCAATTGGTTTTATCCACGGATGTATCATTTCTCATGCTTCCCTTTTTTCTTACAAAGAGAAAGAACCACTTCGTCAACAAGCCTCTCTGGAGTGGAAGATTAAAAACCTAGACATCACCTACCTTGCAGCGCTACTCCCAACTGGGTTGTGTAAAACTCAATTAAACTTGTCCCCATTGAATACTGCATTACAGTACATTAAACAGAAAATTCTTCAAGCGTGATGACAAAGCTTGAAACCTTGCCTCAAAGCTGTTCCTTGTAGCTTTCTTTAACATTTCAGTCTTTATGGTGGAAGTCTCCCGTTGACACAACTTTAGTCCAGCTATGAAAAATCACAGAGCCCCACAGGGATTAAAAGAGAAAGAGAAGGAGGGGAGGAAAAAAGGGAAATAAAAAAAAAAAAGGGAAAAAAAAAAAAAAAAAAAAAAAAAAAAAAAAAAAAGAAAACCCTGTCAAAGCTGGTCTTGGCACTTTCCTTAGTGTATCTGTTGAAACTTTATCACCAGCAGACTAGAACCTATGAACAACCTGACAGTTTAGAATAACACTGTGTTCAGTCTCTTTGGTTGCCTTTCTGTATTTCCTTTTGTCCAAGAGAAACAGGTCTTCACAATCTCCCCCAATTAAAAAATTTACACAATGCCCTAAGATTGGACTAAACTTTGAATTAAGGAAGGGTACAAGTCTGAAAAAAATTATTTCAAGCCAAGAATTACAACCTTCTCCCAAATGTTAGTGCTTTCTGAGGAAGTGTGAATTAAGGTCCAAATTCAAAGCCATGTGCCACTGTGATGCAAATGAAATACCAAAAAACTGCTGCTAGTATTTCAAGTTTTAGTTTCTTCTCCTTATGACAGGATGATAACAAGTTTACAAAAAATTTGTTTCTACTACTAAGAAATAGTGTGACCTCAGGTAGAAACAAATTTGTAGTAAACTAAGAACTGGAAAGATTTCAAATCCTAATGAACTACTTTAAGGAACTCTCTAAGCTGTGAGTTGTCCATGGAATAAGTCAGTAAATATTTTATGTTGAAATTTTCCCAAACAAGAGTTACCTGTGTTGAAAAAAAAAAAAAAATAAAAAAAGGAGCATATCAAATGAATTCAGAAAAATTCCCATTTTACTTACAGAAACCTAATGAAATATAGCCATGTTACATGTTAGCACCATTGACTCTAAGTATATATAAGAGTTATCAAAAGTCTCATTAACCAAGTAGTTACAGTTCAATAATCCATCAATATCTTTCCAAATAATTCTTTGCTCTCTTGACTTTATAGTGACAGATATAAATAGACATGCTAAGCATCCAAATCATTCCTAAACAATAAGGCTTGAAATGTTTGCTTCTTACCTCCTGCCTTAAAAGCATGCATACTCATACTGAACCTCTTACAGAGCACTTAAAAACTTAAAAACACTTAAAATCAAGGAAAATATTCCTGCATTTCAGTGGCAATATTTTATATATATATGTATACACACTGTATGATTGTTCTTCTTTTTTGTGTGCTGTTACTTCAGTTTATACTAAATATTCTGGCCAGATAATACAAAAGGATTTTGAAGATGCCACATGATATGCAGACTATCACTATGCAAAACTTATTTAGCAGTCCAGCTACATGTAGTTAAACACTAGATTATCACCCATAGACTGCTATATAAGCTCTGAAAAAGGCAGAATGATGCATGCCATTTTCAAAAGGGAACAAATGCCTTTGTAATTAACCAAGCCACATAGCAAAATGCTGGGATTCAGTTACTTCTGGCAGTTCCTTTTCATTGCCTGAATTCTATGTGAAGTTCTATGTGCTTTCTCTCTTATGCTTTAATTTGCCAAAGAGCCCTACTGCTAAGACAATATTTAGGAGCTCTGATGAGAGGATATCAAGGGACTTGTAAGTCCCTGTTGATTACTTACCCTGACTAGTGATGTTTTTTTTCAATCTCTGGAGGGCAGAGCTCACTATCGTTGGGTACATACAATTTATGGTACATTATACATTATAAGAATGGACTACTCAGAGATGTGGCTCGTTCTTCTTTAGACATTTCCTCTATGCACCTGAATTTCTGCACAGTCAGAAAATCAGGAATGAAATGAGAACAATGAATGAGGAAAATGATGGGATGGGTCTTTTGTTCCATTACATATGTTTTGTACCAATAGATGCCAATGAAGGTAACTGACTGTGATGTAAAAAACAACAACAACAAAAAAAAAAGACAATGTACCAACCAAAGGCTATATACTGAAAATATTTTAAATATACTGAAACATTAACAGCTGTTCCCTGTGTTAAGAACATAGCCTAACTGGTTTAGTGCAATGAAAGAAGTCTATTTTCCACAGAAAGAACATTTATGTCAGGATAAAGGAAAAAATATAGCAACTGTACAAGAATACTTAAAACTAAAAGTTTACTTTAACAGTATCATAGGAAAGTAAGATTGTTTCTCAAGTAAAAATATTTTTTTTCCTCTGAGTTTTTTTCTTTTTGTGTCCTTCACTGACAGTATTATTCTACAAAACTCCTTCACTTAGCAAACACTAACCCATTTTTGACACTTGCCATATAAAAATAAATAACAGCAATAGGAACGCTATGCAATATTTTTTTTATTGTGTTTACTTGGGCATGTGCATCCACTAGCTAATTCTGTGGGACCACAGCAAATTAATTCATTGAAACATGAATCAGAGGCAATCCTTTCTACCAGGATCTGACAAGTTGCTACTATGAAAGTGATACAGTTCGATAAATCAGGTGTTTGATTTGTAGCATGCAGCTAAAATCTGTTTGGGCCATTTCCAAAAGACAAAATAGATTCAGATTTACTGTTAAAAACTGCAGGATCTCTCTTTTCCCCCAGTATCCAACATTATTAATAATGTTAACTAACTAATTAACTAACAATATTAGTGACTGGAGTCTGCAAACTTCAAAAGCAAATTGACTCAACTTTTCTCTAGAAAGAAAGAAGGTAAAGAAACTAAGTAATAAAAGAAAGAATGCTTCTGGATATTAATGGGACACTGCTACTCCAAAGTGCTCAAAGAAAACCTCTGCTAATCAGCTTCTATTGATTCCTCAACATCAACATCCCATAGATGACACATGGGACACGATCCAGCCATACAAGACCAACACCAAAAAATAGCAGTCCTGAACTTAAGAATTTTCTTCAATATCTTCAGCTTGAAGACCAACTCTTAGATCTCCTGTGTATCAGTTTAACAGCTGAAAAGGATCACATTTAAAAATATGCTTTTGTTAAGGAAAATACTTCCCAATGGGTGCTTTTGGAGATGTCTTTTACTCAGGAACTGAATTCTCGCTGTACAATTAATCCTTTCAACCATTCAAATGTTTAGGCTTTGCAATAATTAGGGACACACTAGCACTGGAATCATGCTTCACTTTCCTGGATGTGTTCATATGTTCTCAAAGAGAAGAAGGTCATGTATCAGCTCATCACTTTTTTAGAATCTTCTAGCTGAATATATTATAGAGCTTTTTTAGGTGTAATTGATCCAAAATTATTTTTTTCCTGCTTACCACCACTCTTCTAAAAAGGAGAGAAATGGCATTTTGAAAGAATAATTTTTAAGATGCTTTGGATAATTTTTTAAAGACATGAAAAAAATCAAGCTGCTCAATCTCCAAAGTTAATCCACTTGTCCTAGATTATTAAATTAAGATCAAATCAATAAAAGAAAATGCAGAATACAATTCCTTTTGCTCATATTTGTGTAGGAAAAAGGAGGAACAAATAAATAATGAATTTTAGGTAATACATCAAAAATACAGAGCACCAGTGCCACACCTGCATAAAGCTGAAGATCATACTGTGGCAAGCTAGAAAACTGTCATGCTTCACTTGTTATGGTACACTGGATAAAACTGAGAAATAGCTGGCATGTACAAACCCAGCATTCTCTTGACTCACTGCAGAGCTTCTGATATTTAGGGATTTACATAGAAAGTACATGGAAAGAGAAAGAACCATATTTAAAGAATCAGTTTCAGCAGATCTGTTGAGAAAATGCAAAGGACTAGAAGTGGCTCACATGAAAGCAACAAAAACAGTTAATTCCTTAAACAACTAATAAAATTTCAACTTTCCCCCTAACTTAGGTAGTTAAACCCAAATAAAATACATAATACTTTGCATGACAAACAGTAAATTGCTCCTGGACCACTGGTCCACGAAAGACTCGGGATGGGGTTCTGAACCTACAGCCAATGCTTGTTTAGCCCTAATTAATTTCTACTTTAGGAGGGAATGAAAGATAAAAGTCTCGAAGTCATACTTCAGACTACACTTTCCACCAAAGTAAGCCACTGAAAAATATCATTGTTTGTGATTTTATACTTCATTTGCTCCCATGATAAATATAATTTAATTGAACCTTAATCATAGAACTGGCTTAGCCTTAGCAATCTGTCAGTCTTATTTTAAATTTTCATTTAATTGTTGAAAATGCATTTAAACCTCACATAATTTAAATCCATTAAAATGCACGTGCAGTCACCATAAAAGTGAGCCTGTTCACATTTAAAAGAACAGATTATTAATAGAAGATGCATAGTGATCACTTGATGCACCCTTCTCATTTCCTAGTGTAAAACATTTCCTTTTCATCTCATACTTTAAGTTCAATTGCCCATCTTATCATGTCAGTAAATGTTTTGTCTGGCCAAAAACAACGCTATCTCCCCTACATCTGATGCTTCCATTCCTACTTGTCTGAACATTTGTTTCAGCTAAAGACCAACAACAATACTTCATCTTAGTTTTCAATTGAATTGAGCACGGCTTCACCAAGGGCAGGTCTTGACTGACCAACCCACTGACCTTCTGTGATGCAGTGACTGCATCAGTGGACAAGGGAAGAGCAAGAGGTGTCATTTGTCTGGACTTCTGTAAAGCCTCTGGCATGGTCCTCCACACCATCCTGCTTTCTAAACTGGAGAGAGATGGATTTGATGGATGATCTTCTAGATGGATAAGAATATGGTTGGACAGTCACATCCAGAGGACAGTGATTAACATCCCAGAGATCTGATGGACATCAGAGAAAACTGGTGTTGCTCAGGGGTCCCTATTGGGACCAATGCTATTTAATATCTTTATTAAGGACACAGACAAAAGGATCAAGTGCACCCTCAGTAGATTTGCGGGAGACACCAAGCTGACACACCTCTGGGTGACACACCTGAAGGATGGATCCTTCCAGAGGGATTTGGACAAGATCTAGAAGTAGCCATAGGAATCTCATGAGGTTTAACAAGGTCAAATACAAGGTGCTGCACCTGAGTCAGAGTAACTCCCAGTATCAACACAGGCTGGGGGATGAACAAATCAAGAGCAGCCCTACTGAGAAGAGCTTGGGGGTGCTGGTGGATGAGAGGCCGTAAAAGATCCAGAAATGTGCACTTGCAGCCCAGAAAGCCAAACAAGTCCTGGGCTGCATCAAAAGCAGTGTGGGAAGAAGGTTAAAGGAGGTGATTCTGCCCCTTTCCTCTTCTCTGGTGGGCCCCCACCCAGAGTGCTGCATCCAGCTCTGGGGTCCCCAGCACAGAAAAGACGTGGACCTGTTGGAGTAGTGAGTCCAGAGGAGGCCACCAAGATTAGAGGGATGGAGCACCTCTCTTAGCAGTAAAGGCCAAGAGAATTCAATTTGTTCAGCCTGGGGAAGAGAAGGATTTGGGGTGACCTAATTGTGGCCTTACAGTATATGAAAGGAGCCTAAAAGGAAGATGGAGAGGGACTTTTGACAAAGCATAAAGCAACAGGCAAAAGGGAATGGCTTCAAACTGAAAGAGAGTAGGTTTAGACTGGATATTAGGAAAGAATTCTTTACTGTGAGGGTGGTGAGACACTGGCACAGATTGCCCAGAGAAGCTGTGGCTGCTCCATCACTGGAAATGTTTAAGGCCAGGCTGGATGGAGCTCTGAGCAACCTGGTCTAGTGAAAGGTGCCCCTGTCCATAGAAGGATGGTTAGAACTAGATGACATTTAAGGTCCTTCCAACCCTGTTAACCCCACGATTCTCAGTTTTCTTAAACACATCTTTTGTTTTTTCAGATCTTGAATAATTAGTGCACTGTCCTTATATGCTTTTAGTACCTTATATATATTCAAACGTAAAGGGAAAATTTAAACTAGTGTGTGTTTCTACATCACCACAGTTTCAAACAAGAATTCTTCAGTCACCAAAATAAACTTACAGAGCCCTGTATGTATTACCTGACTGCATTTCAATTTTTTAAAATAAAGTTACAATGGTTACTTAATCCATCTGATACATCAGAATAAATGTCTATTCTAGTATTTCTAATGCAATTTAACTTTTCAACATTCTTTCTGCATTGGTTTGCACTCCGTAAATTGCATATTTTTCCCTATGTTGTCTTCTACTTTCACCATTTTATTGCAAAACTAATATTATTCTGTAATTCATAAAGCTAATAGTAGTTATTTTCTTAAGGCTTAACAATGCTAGCTAGGACTTATTCTATCTTCTAAAGTAATTTTCAAATAATATTTCGTCCTAATGACTACTCACCTGTGATAGTATAATTGTTTAGAATAGATGGAGCCACCCATGCAGAAGTATATATTGCAGCTATAGGAAGAGATTTCAGAAACTTCTGCAGCTTGAGTTAAATACAGGCTGCTGTGGTGTTTAACTGAGGCCTGAGGTTTTGGTTTCTGTTTATATATATGTATATGCATGTATGCAAGTATATATGCCTACATACTATGATATTATCATAGGAAATTATCTTACAGGGAATTTCTGCTCCAGAAACAAGCCTTGGTTCTGCATGCCACCAACCAATTCAGTCACGTGTATCACCACTGAGTTACAGAACACCTCTACTAAATCTGCTTCAACATCACAACTTGCATCAAATATCACAATTTGAGCATGCTCTGGCATGGATTTTTGGTTGTCAGCATCACATTGCCCCATATGCCCTGACAGAATGAAACTGAAACAACAAAGAAAAAAAACAAATCTGAAACAGCAATTTTTTCCATGTTTTTTCTAACACTGAAATGACATTTTAAAAAGGCTGCTAAGTTATCTCCATGTTTGCAGTAGCAGGAGTTAATTCCTTAGATATTAAAAACATATTGAAGCAGACTGCAACTTCACCACACTTTCTTCAGTTTCTTCAGCTGGGAAGACTGAGGGGTGCCCCAGCCCTGCTGAGAAGAAAGGCACCTGTAGGCATGGAACATCCTGCCTCAAGTGCAAGGAGACCTGCAGTGAGGGACTCCTGTATCCTCTGCCATCCTGGAGTTCTTTCCATAACCTTCTCCCTTCTCCCCACTTCACCATACCCACTTCATAACCTGCCTTCATAACCTGCAATCACCATTGCATCAGGAAAAATAGACGTGGTCTGCAGTGCTGGCCTCCGCACCACAGTGCCCTGCTCGGCAGCCCTGCTCCTTGTGGCCTCTGCCTACACTAGTGAGCAGTGCTGGAATACCACGGGAGAAGGAGAGGAATGCTGACATTGATCTTTGGATCTGAGAGTAGACACATTGATCCCCAGGATCAATAGAGAGGTCAGGATTCAGTCACACATGATCTCTAGCTAAAGTTCTTAAGCAATTCCTGAAAGACAGTCAAGGGAGATGTATGTATGGATGACTGAGGGTTACGTCTTGATCCCATATTCTGTTTAAGGAAACCTACACTCCAGAAGAGCTTGTTTTTTCAATTGCTTTTGTCTCTGAATCCATTTTGCTGAGCATAAAACAAATCTCAGTGTCCCTGGTATTGCAACACAAACTATCCATTTCCTTTAACATATACAACAGCTTTAGATTTCTCTAATGTCAGGAAGCCCCCTTAAGCTCCTAAATTAACAATGAGAACAAAAATGAGCACAAATTGCTTTAACATAGAGTCTAAGTATCATCAATAAATAAATTAGTCAGGGTCCAAAATATAGCTGCAGAGTTTTTCGAAGAGAGAACTGCTGGCTCTGCCATTGCCTGTGCAGGCAAGCACAGTAATCACCTACTGGAGTCTCCAGAGTAAGAGCAATAGGAGCTTAGGGACCTAATAATAAATCAGTGGCTTGCAGGTCAATTAAGTGGCCAAGAAACACTTGACTTCCACCCATTGTGCTGTAATAATGGCCTTGCTTATAAGCTGCTAAAGACAAAACATATCCAGCATGATTTTAATGCTGCATTCCAGGTAGCCCAGCTCCACTACCCACTTGGACATCACAGCTGCACATCACACAGGTTTTGCTGGGAGCTTGGCACCTTGAATGATACAGAAGGGTCTTCTCTTATTAGCACCAGGCTTAATCCATTTGGAGATAAGGGACATAGAATTCTCACACCTCAGTGTCCATTATACACAAAGCCACCTGGAACGGGGGAAGAATGTATTTCAACATTTTTCAGCTTTTCCTTTTACACGGTACACCATTAGTTTGTCTTGTATCACAAATACACAGTAGAAGTATTTAATAGGAATCACTATAAAACAGGCTGCAGATTAATCCAGCCCTGTCTCCTCACATACAGACATTTTATACTCAGCACCAATGGAGCTGCCTGCAAAGAATGACCCAGGTTTGATATTAGGCTTCTAGGTCATGGTTTCACCTTGACAACAGCTCTTTCATTTCAAGCTGTAACATTTGCCAGGATCCCTAAGGTGTTTTCATTTTTGTCAGGAAGTATTGGGGGGAAAAAAAAGTATGAAAAAATGATAAATCTTAATTCACAAGCTACAGGACTATCTCTGTGTCTCCAGCACAAAACTTAAAATCCAATCCAGGACCTGGATGTGTATTAGGAGGCTGCAGATTTAAACCTTGTCCACCATGATCAAACTGGATTTATGGAGCATCATAACTCTCCAGACACCATCCAGCAGCTTATTAATTTAATAGACTCCTGTCCATTCCATGATGTTCCTGCCCTGACAGTCTCTCAAGATAAGGTGAAAGCCTTTTGACAGGACAGAGTGCATATATATTTTCTTCTGTTTTCTTGTGGATGGGGCTGTTGACAACTTGAAATGTGTGGCTCAGCAA
Source organism: Pyrgilauda ruficollis (assembly GCF_017590135.1). Classification (NCBI taxonomy): domain Eukaryota; kingdom Metazoa; phylum Chordata; class Aves; order Passeriformes; family Passeridae; genus Pyrgilauda; species Pyrgilauda ruficollis. The sequence continues at coordinate 10,943,759 of NW_024523822.1, read as the reverse complement.
ATTTGGGGCTTTTTTCTTCCCTCTTGCTTTGTAGGGAAGATGACAGAGGTAACGTTACCATGAGCCCCAGGGGTCACAAGGTTATTGCAATCCTCAATAGTTACCAAGCATAATGGGTAAAAAAAATAATTAAAAATAAAACACATTTAGCATATATCTCATATCTGAAAATAATGGCATTTTCTTAAAAAAATTCTAAATGACTGATTCTACTGCAATTGACTTAAAAAATGAGGGAGAAATATATACATTGAAAAAAAATCTCTGCACTCTGCTTGCATTTATTGTTGCCAGTGGTCTCAATGTATGAAGCAATGTTTCTTTTCATATGGTCACAGTGTGAAGGGGAGGCTGGGCTTCTTTTCCGTCCTGAACATGCTGTCATAGGTGGGTTTTAGACTCAGTTTACAGCTTTTTATAGCTTCAGTGCAAAACACATAATTCCATGCAAATCATGTCAGTATTCTGCCTATTTCCTCATCTCCTCAAATGAAAAATAATTCCAAGTTTGAACTATGAAATACACTACACAGAAAGTGGTAAGAACATAAGAAAAGAGACCCAAATCAATATACATATGAGAACAGCTCATATAATTTGGCTGCTAAGTAAATGAAATGCACTAATAATCAACAAAAGTATTTTCATATTAGAAGTGGAATTAGAATTTAGTTGTATTCTGGTATTTCTTGTCATCTTCCCTTTATTATCTATATGCTTAGAATTTAAAGGGCATGTAATAACATACAGAGTGCTATTATATGCATATCCATAAAGCTGCATAAAATAACCTTTGTATTGTTGATATTAATAAAATACACAAGGCCCTGACCTCTAACTCCCAAAAGCAGAAAATACCCCACTAGATCTATTTACAAAGGTAAAAATAAAATAAAGAAAAAGTACAGTCCTGCTCTGTGAGTTCTCTGAAGCTGAATAGTGTCTGAAGTAAGCCCACAACACTGTGACTGCCATCAACAAGCCATAAGAACCACTAGTGATGGAGGCAGAATATTTTCTCCTTCTGCGTCCAGCAAGGAAATTACCAAGACTGCAATACTTTCACTCGTAACAATGACATTTGACATCCCACCTTCTCAACATCCCTGCAAAACCAAACAGGGAGCCTGACAACTACTTACCAATCATGCCCTTATGTCTGTACCCACATTTTCCTCCAATGACTGTGAACACAGATATTACTATCCTATGTAAGCATTATGCACATATATTATACTTCTCTTGAGAAATACTTTGTAATTTTTCATTGTGCAAATTAAATCCAAAACAAGCTCCTCCACAGAACTTTGATATTAGGATGGCGCACGTGTTTTGTTAAAAACTCAGATTTTTTTTGTCAGTGCATACAAAGAAGGAACAAAAACCTTCAGCACCATCAAAGGCTTCTGCACATTGTATAGCTAATGGAGGCATCCTGTAGGACAGCAGATGCTGCACTTTTCTGACTGTCCAGGTGGAACAGACTTAGTAAATTTACTCAATTTGCTTTTTAATAGTATGTGGAAAAAAAGCCCCTTGCAATCTAAAATATATGCCCCAAGTTAACCTTTGGCCTACTAAACAACTTGTTCTCTGACCCAAACCAAATTACACTCATATTCTAATGCAGCAGTGTTTAAACTTCTTATGGGGTTTGGCCTCTGTCTCATTAGGGTCCCTGATGCTGTATTTCTGTCGTGCAATGTACCATTACATTGCCTGAAGTTGCAGGGGAAAAAAAAGTATTTGCTAGCTGAAAACTCTCTTGCTGGGAAAAACATGGTATCAAGGACCTCACAGAACAATCAAGAAAAATAATCCTGTCACCAAACAAAAATTTAAGTACCCTTCTGTTACAACAATTGACTTTTCCTCTATGTTAAAAATTAGAATGTTTAATTTAAATTAGCAAAATCAATTTAAAACTGCCTTCAGTTTATCCTAGTGGTTTTATGTAGCCCTTTTACAATGCTTGTATTTTCAGTAAATGGCACATACATCAGCTAAACAAGCCACCCCAGTATCAGGGAAATAAGCAACCAGTTATGTGTTTACTGACTTATTTTATGTGAATTATGGGGCTCAGCAGCCAGTGGAAGTCCCACAAGGCTTGAGCACAGCCCTCTGCCTCCAGCCCCGACTTCTGCCCTGCCCTCTCCTCTGTGCTGCCTTTCCTCAAGCTTCTATTAATAAATTAACTACATGACACAATTTCAATGTGGGCAGCTGTCATTTTAACTAATATCATTCTGTAAATCCACCCTAGCAGGCTTCTTCTCTATTGTGATTGGAGAATAGACTTTTTTGGGCAGCTTTCAAAAGCCACATCTGTTTGAACAAGGTCCTATTCCTTAGCTGCGTGGAGCAGTGCTCCCCTGAAATTCCCTCCACCCACTCCCCATTTTTTTGTTCACCAAAGAAAATGACACTTCTCAGATCTCACCCTTAGGCAACATCCTCCCTAGCAAGGATTGTGTTATAGTCGCTCAGTGGGCACCGACTGTGATTTCACTTACGGAGAGATGGAGGCTTTTTATGGCACTCGATCTCCTGTGTCCGCACCACCAGCACAATTAACGGGAGCACCCTGTGGAATCACTTAGGGAGCTGTCACGCAGTGCCTGTGCCACCGCGATGGGGCAAGGATGGGCTCTTCCTCCTCCCGCATCCTCTCAGAAATAACGAAGGGCATAAACTACTCGGCGAGGCCAGGCAGAGGAGGGAATAACATCAGTAAATCACTAGTGGAAATGCAAAACCAAACGCTGCCTCACACAAACTGAGATGACGGCTGGCTTAAAAATGTGCGAGTCACTGCCTGCAGCCACCTCCCTTTTGGCAGCCATAGCCGACCCCAGCCCATCATCCCGTGCACCAGCACCCATCCCCATCCCTCCAAGGGGCAGCCTGCAAAGCGATCGTGTCCTAAATTAGGATTTGCAGCAGGAGACGTGCCCCACGGCTGCCACCTGGCCGGCAGCACGCTCAGTGGCACGCAACGCAACCCGAGCGGCCCAGACACACGTTACACATGTTGGCTTTCCTGCACAGAGTTATCCTGTGGTGCTCTGCAATCAATTACTGTTATACCACCATCATTAATAATTTTCTTAATGAAAATGATTCTGTTGATCTCCGTTGTATTTTAATTATCAGAGTTAAGCATAATTACACTGCAGCTCTGAGCTGGCATGTAGACTCCTTTAGGGCGCAATTTTGTTTTAACACACTGATAATGTAATTTTACATTGTGTCAGTTGTTTAGTTATTATCCAGTCGTACAATTCCGCTGTATTCCTGATAACAGATAATAACCTTAGCACCTCCTATATCCTGAAGTCATTTAAAAAGCAATATTGGAATTTCACAACTAGCTAACTTAATCGCCTTATGATTTTATAATTCTCACAGCTAAATATTTGTACAGACACCCTGTTTTAACAATGCCACTAAACATACGGTATCCATACATTTCACATAAATGGCCTAAATAATATCTAAAAAATGTCTGTTCATGATCATGGCTTTTATTCTGTGCAACTGTGCTTTCCACACTGTTTCTATTCTGGTCAGTCATAATTTATTTTTTAAAATCCTTGCCATTCCAGTGAAAGATTTGCAATAAATAAATATCCCAGCCCCCTTCTAGCTTGTGGGGAGACTCTTAACTGTGGTCTTAGAGATTTTCCAGGTCTGGTGCACAACTCTGTTAGGCAAAAATGCTTCTAAAGTACACAATGTAGCAATGATGATACAGTTCATGCATTAGTACTTCCTACCACGGCTACTCGCTTGAATTATGCTGAAGCTTCTATTCTTTTAAAGAACATATATTTCTAAATAGGCTTTAATTAATAAAATCTCTTATATCTCAGTTTCTAGGACATATCTCAAATTACAGAATAGACTTTCTGAAAGTCCATTTTTGAAACAAGAGAGAATTTTATGATAAATATATAAAAAAACCAGCATTCCTTTTGAATGTAATCACAGTAGTAAAAGTTTCCTTTAAGAAAATGGAATGGAATAATGGCATGTGCCATAAGTATCCAGCTTGTATCAGAATTTGTAAAATGGGATAATAATTAACCATCCCTAATAAACTGCTTTTCTCTTTTCTAACTTGTCCTAGTATTGGAAAAATGTAGTCATAAAAAATACAGGTAGTGATCCTAGATGAAATCGAATAATTAGAATAGCACTTATTTCAACTACTGAATATTTATTCCATAGCTATTCACTTCAGATGTACTCTGATGCGTGATTGTAAATAATTGGTTTCTTTATCTAAAGATTTGTACAGAAGATGACTTGTGATTGCACTGTAATAATTTATAAATATAATCCTATATGTGTGCATCATAAATAATAAAGAAATAAATAAATAAATATACACATATATATGCACACATATGCTTTGTTTGTTTGCCTAGGGAAAATATGAAGCATTTTACACACAGAAGGACAGCACTGAAGGCAAATAGGGACTTAGCCAGCTCAAATTCTCTTTCAATAGAACCTACACTCCACGCTCCTGTCCCTGCGATTATTCTGTGTGCAATATGTGGGTGACTACAACACTCACAGGCTCTAGTGAATTGGAAGTCAGACTGACATTCCTATGTTCTCCTGAAGGATCTGGGGAAAATTCTGCTCTCAAAGATATCTCTGTAATGACCTAAAAGGAAATATGGCATGTGCTTCTGAGTCAGCAACTGATCAACCAGTACTATGTACCGTTAGCCAATTCTAAACTTATCTTCGTCTTAGAAATGTGCCAATTTACTCCGCTCACCTCATCTTGAGTTTAGTTTGGAAAACAGCTCCCAGGTGACCAAATCTGCTACACGGACAATTCCACGCATTTGTTCAGCTAATTGCTTTCAGAAATAACAACGTATTGCTAAGCAGACTAACAAAATTATACACATGCAACTACAACATAACATCGAATTACAGCTACATGCCAGCTGACACCGTTTCATTAGAAGTAATGGCACTATAGGAGACAGAAAGCTAACACAAATCAAAGAAATGTAATCTGGAATGATGAGATACAAATTGAAGGGAGAAACATTATTCTATTTATTTATTTTACCATCTTCTATTTGACATTGTTTTGTGATCCAAGCCAATTAATCTTTCTAGTACAAAAATCCCAGCAGAGCTCAAGGCAAGGGTAGATGCTTAATGACCGACAGAGCAGCCACCTTACAGCGCAAAGAGAGGAACAGAGCACAGTGAAAGCAAAGCACATATACAACTTACTTCCTGCATTAGTTTAGCGAAGCAGCAGGTTTTTAACATGCAATTATCCTCAAATTTATGCTCAACTTTAGTTATAATATGCATCTCTGGTAGAGACAATAGAATTCACCTTGAGTACTGTTCAGCTGTCTCACCATACCTTGTTAACCAAGTACTAAAATAACTGGCATGATCAGTGAAAAAAAATCCATAACCTTTGAATGAAAATACTAATATTTGGGTTAATCAGATTGCATCAAACTGAAGAAAGTCCTTACTATTTGAAAAAAAATGTTGTGTTTCAAGAGACTAAATCAGACAGGACCAAAATTGTCTAAAGAATTAGGTAATGCTTGTAAAATACTTTGAAGATGAAAAGTCGAACTGATAAATATGTGCTAAGTATTATTATTACTACAGAAAGAATATAATACTTGATTAGACATCATCCTATGGGAATTTGTAGGAGCTATGTTTTAGAGTGAAAGTAGGTTCCCATTACATTAAGAAGTTTTTGCAGAAAAGTTTGCCTGTGTGTATTCAATATTATGAATATTATGCATTATGGATATATATATATTATATATATATATATATATATTATGCAGCTCTAGATTCATGCAAAAAGCTTCAGTGTGTTTGATACTTTGCTGCTTCTTCCACTTGGCCTGCAATCAGCAAGCTGTGAAGGCAGGGCAGCTCAACCTTTTTTAGATCTGAACCCAGTTCTCTAGTACTGCAGGTGTTTCAGGTTGTAGAATGAATGTGTTGACATTCTGTAATTATAATAGAAAGAATTTATAAGACCCTGGTGTGCGACTCATTTTTAACATGCAAATTCCCTGTTTTCAGCGTTTCAACTTTCAAAGGCTTGTGGCAGTTTAAAGGCAATCCTCTTATAAGTGTATAAATTGCAATGATTATAGGAACAAGTTGTAATTGTTTCTAGTAAGTTTTTAGGAGTCTTTGATGTTATGATTAGTGTTTTTGTATGTTAATATATTGATATGGGTGCTTATTTGCCTGGATGCTTGTATGCTGAAATGGTCACTAGGTTGCCTCAGCAAACAAATCTTTGATCTCAGTAGGTCTGTTTAGTTAGAAATAAAACCTAAAAGAAATTAAACAAGAACAGTGCATGTTCTAAAGTATTCACAAAGTGCTGAGGTTGATGATTGAAATACAAGGAAGAAAAATCATAGTTTTGCAACCTGATCTGTAGGGTAAATGCCAAACACAGCTACACTGAGTTATTTTTGTTCCGTGTATTCAAGTGGTGTTTTGTTTCCCTTTTTTTTTAAACATATTGTAATGATTCTGTAGCCGCATTTAGAAAGCTTTCACAGTGACTGCACCAGAGTGGTGCATAGTCCACGGTGCTATGGACTGAACCCAAGGCTCTTTGTGTTGCTTCAAGATGCAAGACAAAAACCTGTGTACCTTGAACCAAAGGAGCTGTTAGATGTGGTGGGTTAGATAAAGCATCTTTGGCAGGCAGCCTTGTAAGAACTCGTACTGACTTGAACAAATCTGAAAATTCACATAAGACACAAATGATATCCACTGCCACTCACTAATACACTCCAGTGAAGCATCATCACATCATGCTGCCATGCAGAGACTGGAAAGTCAGAGGTAACAACCCTGAAACCCAGTTCCATTTATCTTATGCTACCATGATGACATAAAGTTTTTTCATAGTCCAATCAAATTCCCATTCTTCACGACACTGGATTTCAGTTAGTAGCGTACAATGTAATGTAAAACAGAGAAATTATATCCAGTATGCCCAAAAAATAAAAAAAAGTCAAAAAGAATTCACCTATTCAAAGTGTATAAGTTTCACTGATGTTTCCCAGAGCACTGACTCTCAGAGAGAAATGGATAGTATGTTTTATGCCAGATGATACCCTTCAGTGTTTATAAAGCATTTAATAAACTATAGGTACCATGTGGGTTTTTATATCACTAAAGGAAAAAAAAAAGGCAAAACGAGAACGTGGAAGAAAAATGGGAACACAAAACCTGACATTAATAGGAGAAGTAGTATCAATTTTCCTATTATGCAACAGGTACATATTTATCTCAGTAGCTTACACAAGAAAGTAAAGAAAAAAAATCAGTTTGTGTTTACCTTTGCTGTACACAATGCAGTTGTTTTTGTTGTCTTCTACTCCTTGCCAAGTCACATCCAGCAGCCACTTGGGGCCAGCAGTCAGTACCATGGGGACTGAAGCCTTTGTCTTCTGTAGGAAGGATGATAACAAACAGATGCCATTTGTTCGCCTTGATTAAGAACTTGAATAATAATGGTAATAATCATTTGATTTACAAACAACAAAATCTCGAAACCCATAAGCCAAAGTCTTATTCCCCTGCCTCAGGATTTTTTTAAAAGAAGACACAAGCAGGAAGTTCTTTCATTGATTGAATGGTGAAACTATTATCAAGGATTTTTCTGAATGATATTGGATCAGATCTCCAAGATTACACAGTTCTCTGGTGGCTGAGAATTATAAAGGGAATGCAGATGACTTTCACAGCAAAGAGCCAAGTGTTTAGAAGTGAACTTTAGATACATTGTACCTCATTATCAATGGGATCTCACTATTTCCTGAAACAGACAGGAAAGAATTTAAAGAATTGGTATCCATTTCAAAGATCTGTCCTTAAACATCTGTATTATCGTAGGAAATTGTTCTGAATGAAGAATGGAATTTTTTCCCCCCTTTGCTATGTGTTGATGTGTGATTTTACTGTGTCTGAAATAGTAATAATGCCAACGATTCACTGCAAAAAGACTATAAAACCAGTTGTATTAATACATTCAAAGACTTAAAAGTAAAGCGTGATATCATCACACCTGAAAGGCATGCAGGCAATTTACCATCTCCTGTCTGCATTTTGGATTCTGTAATTAGAGATTCTTTATTTGAAATAATAAGAAAGAGGACTGAAATTTATTAACACTTAACTCCTTTTATTAATCAAATGGCAAAAATCCTGTGGGTAATCCTGAGTTTGTCAGTAAGTGGCACTTAGACTTCTATCATAGACAGTTCTTCTCCTCTGTATCCAGAATAAAGCCACAAAAGAGACTACAAAGTAAAACATTCACAGCACAACTTTTAATTATTTTTTCTGGGATTTAATCCTAAGACATTCCAATATTTTGTAAGAGAATTTAATTACTTTTATACTCCACCAATAATTGTCTAGTTGTCTCAACCTACTTTTTATTGTAATATTCTGTATTACTGACCAAAATAAAAAAAAATTAAGATACAGAAAATCCTATTTTCATGGACATTCCAGATGCTTTGCCAACATTTATTATTTATAAGTATTCTAGAAATGTAGTGAATAATAAAAATAGTTACCACACTACATATTACATACACAAAATATACTTGAAAATATTTATTGAAAATAAGATATTGCTTAAAATATTTTAGTTACAGAATATTAAATCAATAATCTTAAATAACATATATTTACTATAATTACAGTAATATATTAATAAAGATGACAGAAAAATATTAAGTGTCACAGGTTTTCATATTTTTGTGGAGTTTTTATCTGTTTAGATTGCAATACTGTTTTATCAAGTACACTACTTTTTACTTAATTTTCAGTTTAGATTTTACATTTTTCATACAAATGTTTATGCATAAGTCACAGTTTTCTATGCACTACATGATATTATTCATCTTCCCTAAGTATTGGGAAAAAAACAATTAGAAATCATGAATGAAATTAGGAAAAAGGAAGGTAACATCCAGCAAAAATACACTTACCTAGTGCAAAAATACTGAAACAAGAGACATGCAATGCTTCAACTCCTAATACTGCTTTCTCTGTGGGAAGTTGCAGAGTGTATGTTTTGCTTATATGGAGTATTACAAGAGTCAACCCAACTGCATGCAGTTGTATTTTTAATTTAAATTCTAATTAATAAACAAAACTATTTTATTTTTTTTTAATTTGGCTAAGTTTCTATGCAAATTATCAAGAAGCCTGGTATTATCAGTTATGAAAGCAGTGTAAAGCATATGCATATGGACTATGTAGAAAATAATGACATAAACAAGGCAAGAACTGAAAAAGTGATGCAACAGATGAGATGAAAGGTAATCAAAGTATCACCTTTATCTTCTATCATTGAAAAGTCTGAACCTTACTGCAATTTACATCAAAAACTAGTACTGTTTAGGCTGCCACAGAAACAATTTAGAGTGGCTTTCCTCACTCAGCTGAGAATCACACCCAAATTGAATACAAGCTGTAGCAAGAATGTTGGCAACTATGGCTGCATAGCAATAATGGAGAGGAGGATCAGGACACACTCCAATACTTGCTGCATTTCTCCAAGTGCCATTTCAGTCAAGCCTTTAACATGTTTTTGTGCTTATATGTGCTTTCAGTCTCTGGTAATCCCAAGTACAATCAAAAGACAGTGAAATATTATCCAGCTAGGAGACTTTTCCAAGTACACCACAAATTATTAAGACATTCTAAAAAGGGTTTTTTTTTTTTTTTTGTTGGAGGCCAAGTTAAAAAACAGAACAAACCAAAATTCTATCTTTTAAGTGCAGAAGTGATCATCTATTTAATTTTCACAAGATCTAATTCCTATTTCTGGTTTACTTCTTTCCAGACGTCTGACATTTCATTGTGTCTCTTCCATCTCTAAGGGTATTATCTGCATTAAGGTGGTATCAAAAAGCCTCAAATAATATCAGGATCTTCTTGTGCTGGGCAATAGTTTATCTACATAGACAGGACAAATAATATGTCCTGGGAAAGGATTATACTTAACCACATACTGCTGAGGAAGAATGAGATACAGAGATACCGTTTGACTTTCTCATGGAGATTAATTTCTCCTTTAGTAAGTGGTAGGCTTAGTCCCAGGCCACTGCCCCAGTTTTCCCCAGACAAGGAGAGGGGCCCAGGCCTCATCCCTTCTGAGGTGAAGCAGTGGTGGCAGCAGGTAGATTGAGCACCAGCAGTCAGCATGTGTGTCTGCTTTGCCATTTCCTATTGACAGGGCTTTTTTGGACTTAAAGAACTCCATGGTTATCACTAAATTAGCTTCCAGGTCAGCTTGGCAGCTGAACTTGTAATCAGCTCTGCAGCTGTAAGTGGTCTCTAAACACTAGAGATAGGCTGGAGGAGGAACAGGGTGTTTCATCTCACAGCTCTGCTAGCCCAGAAGAACTGGTGGACACCTCAAAAGAATTTCTCATTCTCCCATAGCTCTGCTCCCAAGCTGCACAGATATGTAAATAAACTTATTTTAATATGAAAGCAAAACTTCACAAGACCCCAGCTGCTTGTAAAGCTTGGCAGCTTCACTGAGGGATACCAGCAGTGGCTTCCCTTTGATGCACCTTTCTGGCATATTGTGTGAGCCGTAAGGCAGGTCAGGACCACGGCAGCAGTTCTTGGGGTCTGGCATCCCGTGAGGTTTACACATTCATAGGTGTTCACCACTGAGAGAGGCTTGCTCTTGTTGTGCCTTATTACATAGTAAGAACTGAAGCAAGCCTGCTGATTCAGGAAAGGCCATTTCCTTAAAATGGTTAAAATGAAAAGACCCCAGTCCAAGATAACAAGAAGCTATGGTTAAATCAGTCATGCCTTTATCACCTCAAGATTAGACTACTGCAATGCGCTATACCTGAGGCTACATTTTAAATCCATTTGAAAGCTGAAGCGGGTGCAGAATGCGGCAACCCGCTTCTAAAGCAGGATATCGTCTTTGAGCGCATTACACCAGTGCTTTTTAATTTGCACTAAGTGCCTGTGGAATTTAAGGCACTGGTTACAACCTCTGAAGCCCAGGACCTGTCTGTTTGAGATACCTAGTTGAGACCTGCCAGGTCCTTTGTCTCAACGGTACAACCGCAGCTGAGAACCACCAAGGAACATGAAAAATGCCTTTCTTGGCTGGACACCGAAGAAAGCCTTGGCAGGGCAACATGTTCTTCATGACAGCTCTTTTACCTTTGGGACATCATCCTACTTGAATTAAAGTATGTTATGCTCTCAGAGAGTTCTATGAAAATCATCCTGTAATTCATAAGATGTATTTGTCATACTGCAAAATTGAGTTGGTCATTCCCAAAGTAGTGGAGGTAGGTGTTACCTGCTTTACACTCTTTTGTTTGGGTTTTTCTTGAAGTGCTAGCAGGAATATCTCTAGCTTAAGAAATGTACCTTTTTACACACATGAAAAAAGCTTCCTTGATACGGAAGCAACAATATTTCAGCTGTTTACATATAAGACTTCAAAAGTCAAACATAATTTTATTTCTCCCTCTGAAAGAGCTGCTACACATTACGCAAAAGCTTACAAAACATTCTCCCTGCTGCCCAAGTATAATCACGGGGACCTGCTAATATGGGTGTCTGTAAGATGGGGACATACAGTAATTACCTCACATTTTTCAAACAAGGGCACATTATAGACCCACAGTATTGTTCACTGCTCTACGCTGGGTAACTGTACATTCTACAGTTGAGCAATGTTTCCCTGAAAATGCAATTTCTGCTAATGTTTTCATGCCATAACTAGACAAATTTGACAAGGACAAGCAGGGTCAAAACTGTGATCTCTCAGGGAACAATTAGAATTAGCTAATGAGGATAAAAGAGGTCAGGCAGGCATCCACTTTTCACTAACCTTTGAGACAACTGGACAAACAAGAGAGGTAGCCCTCAATAAATGTTTATATTCAGTCAAGAGGTTAATGGAGATAAAAATAGCCATCACACCAGGCCGAAAATAGTTTTGCACTCTTGCTAAATGGAATCAGTGCTGACAAGTAACATCAGACGGGCTCTTCACTGCAACGATTTCTAACATATGATGTGTGTGGCCTGGCAGAAACTTGAGGAACCCCTACACTGAAGAAAAATACAGTATGATCAAGTTGTTTGAAATCTATGAAATTCTGATGTCAAATGCCTGATCAGTGCTAGCTGTTTCTTCAGAAGCTGTGCTACTGAGCTGATGTTCAGTAAGTCACTGTGACATGACCATCCTGTCCCACGCATGGTGTTCCAAGAAGTGTTCAACATTATTTAAGGAGATGTACTGATACTCAAAGACTTTGTTTCTTACTTACTGTATTTTGATTCCTGCAAACAGATTTTCTTCCTAAATCTTCCTAAGAGCCTGAGTTCCCATGAAAGATAAAGAATATTACCAGAATATCTTCATGACCTTGGAGAAAGTTCCAATGCCCCCTCAGCAGAGTTAGTTTATATAGTCAATTAAAACCAAGAATGTACTGGGAGGAGAGCTGTAAACGTATCTCAGGTGCCTTCAGATATAAGCATGGGCTAGCAAAACACCAGTTAATACACTGAGAGAGGTTTCTTCTTTGAAATTATATTTTAATTCAATTGGATCATCACAGGGTTGACATGCTGAAACTGCAGAACATCCCCTTTTGAGAGGCTGAGTTCACCTTTGATGATCACCATACTCAATTCAGCAAACTTTGTAAGCTCATCAAATCAGCTCAGTTGGGAAAGGCTCCTAAGGGTCATTCTGGACAGTGCAATAACAGATATCTGCATAGGTCTCAGACTATCCCTGATTAATTAATATTTGTTTTAAGATTTTTTTTAATAATAAGAAGAGTGGTAACTCCATTTAATCACCTCTCACACTGACTGTCTAAATGCATTTCTTTACCTTATAACTGATTAGAAATTCACGAAGCTTTAAGATAATCCCATCCAAACAGCCCAATGGACAGAGATCCCCATTTTGTTGTTCATTTGTATGTAATCAGCTGGACTGTCTTTCACTTCCTGTAGCTTCCCTGAAAACTCTTATCTTTTTCCAAGGAGCATTCAGTCTTGGATGGATATTTATCTCAAGGGCTTTTCTGGAACACCTGCCAGTCAAGGCCCGTGGCAGCACTTCACAGTGCCACAGCTTTCTTTGCTAGACATGCAGAGGCAACTCCTTTCCACTAATACAACATAATGTATGCAGTTCATTTCACCTAAATCTTCAGACAGCATGGAATAACTGTTTCAGTTACTACTTTACAACCTTATGGGATCCAGGGTTTCAGAGGAGTGTTCAAGAATCTGTAGATCTGCACAAATTGTTACTTGTGATGGGCCATGAAACTAGTGATGCAGAAAAGAAGTATCTCTTTCCCACTATCTTTTTTTTGGTGATAGTAGGAGAAAAATATTGGTAACAGTTGTGGTCAAACCAAAGCCTTTTTAAATGTTTCAAACACAAAAAAAAAAAAAAAAAAAAGGGGGGGGGGGGGGGGGGGAATGTGCACACAGATGGAATCCCAAAAGACAGCTGGGATTCCCTGCAACTGAGAAACCCTGCTGTTTACCCCAAGGGATCATCACTTGTCAAGTGACAAGACTGAACATACATTTCACTATGTATCACTATGTACATTTCATCCACAAACCTAAAGCAGACCAAAGAAATTATTCAAACAAAAAAACTCCACCTCCTAGCTATGTTAATATTTTCCAACACTTGTCAGGATTTTAATATGACTTCAAAACTTTTATTACTGTCAAATGTGATTGCCTAACGCAAATTAAATGTGTGCCAAACATGGGGTTCAATTCATTTTACCTAACTAGAGTGCATTTTTTCAAATCTGTAAAATAAATATAAATCAAATGTCATTGTAATTTAGGTACAAAATAATGCTGTCAAGAGCAACTTCAATTTGTTCTTTTTAATTCAGGATACCCTTGGAACCCATCATCAAACTCTTCCCCAGTTCTAAACACTTTAAAATACATCCATATTCTGGAATACGTGGACCTAGCCAAGTCCTGGTGATTGTTTCTGTCTGCTTTTGTGGTCCTGGAGAAGGTGACAACCAACTGATTGGAACAGGAATGGAAAAGCTGGAAAATGAATCTCTGAACACTCAGTGATCTTCCACTGCCCATATCATTCTGTTTTTATGGGCTTTCTACTGCAGTCCTTCCTTCCTCTGAAGCCTTCATCTGGCAACCCCATAGTTGCTGTTCCCCTGCCCTTTCCTACCTCTTCTTTGTCCCCATGTTATAAATACCTGACTATGTATAGAACTTCCTTTCTCAAAGAGCATGGAATGAATAGCACTGTATTTTGCCATCACTCTCTTGACTTCACTTTTTCATTTTACTTTTACTTTTCAATTTTCCTTTTACTCTCTTTCCTGTTAATTTTGTTCTTTGGGAAAGCAGTGTACATATGTATTTTGTGTTTACACAATGACCAGAAGCAGGAAATCATATTTTGTGCTGTGATTAGCATAAATGTGCTGAGGACATTCTGAAAATTGGCAGTTCTGAGTGAATCATCTCTGTCGTGGTGAATTGATACCTGTGGGTAGCATGAGCACTGTCAGTGCATCAGAGTGCTCAGGTATCTGCCATGGGTGTGGAACCTTCCTGCTTTACTGTAAAGTTGAATACTTTGGATAATACCATTTCAGAGATGACATGCACCTGTACCGATGAAATCACACACTATATAACTTATCTTTAGACAAGATATAATGCAGAGCTGCTTGCACACTTTCACACTGAATTATCAGTGCATTTTTCCTACTGGGATCACCTCACTGTTATAAATTACTGTGTACTCTAATAATTTAATCTCTCTTTCTACTAATGAAGCCATGTTGATATTTGCCAGTAAACACTTTCTGAATGCACTCTCTTTAATGTAACTTATTTCACTTTTGCCAAACGCTTCTCACATCAGACAGATGAACACTCTGCTCAATATGGCTCAGCTGCAATTCTGCAAACATTGAATTTAGTCTGGACAGGCTGATGGACTAAACTGTGGGATAAACCATCAGTCCCTGGTAAGCTCCTGACACCTGGACTCTCACTTTGCACAAGTATCATTTGGGCTTGGGGCAGTTAATGTGACAATAGGTATTTCAGAGGATCAAGGGGACAGTTACAGAGGTTTTTGTAGAAGACATGAAGAAATTTATATTGCATATGGATTAATTCTGCCTGGTCCCATGGCCTAGCTATTTACTCCAAAGCCATCCAAAACGATTGCTGTATCTCCAGTTTAGTTTAGTGTGGTACTGAATAATTTCTAGTTTGAAGCAATTTTGTTGGTTTGGGTTTAAATCCTGGAATGGATTATTTATATCACCTTTCAGAGAAGTCCAAATTTCATGTGTCATATGTTTATTTTTATCTAAGGAATAGAAAAAGGGGTAATGATAGGACAAGGGGGAATGGCTTTAAACTGAAGGAGAGTAGGCTTAGATTAGCTAAAAAGAAGAAATGCTTCACAATGAGAATGGTAAGGCACTGGCTCAGGTTGCTCAAACAGTAAGATTCCCTTCATCTGGAAGTGTTCCAGGACAGGCTGGATGGGGCATTGAGCAGCCTGGTCCACTGCAAGGTGTCCCTGCCCCAGACAGGGGGGTTGGAAGTGAAGGTACTTTAAGGTCCATTCCAACCCAAACCATTCCATGATTTTATGAATCCATTAAAAATACAAAAACAAACAAACAAACAAAAAAGGGGCATGCATAAACCCTTCTATAAATCATCCATTACACAGAACTACAGAATAGCTACTTATAGATTCTGCTTATTATTTATTTTTATTACTTTGTTTGGAACTGCAACTCAGGTTGTGTATTTTACTTTAGGAAAGTGAATGTTTTTGTCATGAATGGTGAATAAATCACACTTTAGCAGTAGTAAAAGATAACTTTTTAAAATTTCAACCTGTTTTTTTCCTTCTCCCTAAAGAAAGAGAGAGAAAAAAAGTCCTTTGTATATGCTTGTCCCATATTTTAACTGTATAAACGAGTGCAGCTCTACTAGGATTACATTTCCAATGCATATTGTGAGGTCTTTAAGAAATACACACTCAATACAAAGGCATTGTACTCAATGCTGTAGGTATTGCATTGTAATTCTCTTGGTGATGCATTACACAATATTTGAACTTCACTGGTGCGCACACTGAATGCACACAAAATATTATATATAAATTCCCCTCTAATTTGAAATAGAATTGGGGAATAGAAAAGAATCTATGCCTTTCTTGAGGATTTTAAAAAGATTTTTATGTATCCTTTTATTAGCTATATATATATCTATATATCTATATATATATCTTTACTAAGAAGAAACGTGGTACTTTAAAGTAAGAGCATAAATCCAACATGCAATCCTCTGCCCAAGTTTTATGTTTGTTAAGATAGAATAATCATTTAAGGTAGAAGTTTAACACATGATTCAACAACCAGAAGCCTATATGTATGACTTTGATTAATTATTTTTAGTTCGGTTAAAACATCCCAGTTTATCTCCTTTTAAGATTATCCTTGGCATATTTAGAAATCCTAATGCAGATTTTATGGCCCACACCTATCCCTGATGGTGCTAATGGACTAGGCATAATGAATCATTCTAATTTGGATGAAAGGACCACACAACATTGTGGCAGTCCTTTAGAGAATTAAGGCTCAATTCTGATCTTCCAGACTTATGAATGCATTTTTGGGATTAGGCCACGTATCTGTACATCTGTTGAGTCTCAAGGGGTGTATACTCAGCTAAGTATTCTGACCTTCCAATGTACTGTATCAAATGTGTGGCCTTGGGATATGAAAGGATTTGATTACAACTGTATTTTAACACTGATTTAATATATAATTATGGGGTAAAACCTAATTCCTCCTTACATCCTCATGTAGAAAATTCCATCACTATTAAGCAGACACTGGGATATTTTTTCCCCAGCGAGCATGATAGTAAATGGAAGAAATTGAAACACCCACCCAGGATAATGTAAAATCAAGGACAATCTTCTTAGGGATGGCTTTAAAATCAGCTTCTTGCATCCATAAAAAAACAGACTTAAATGGTCTTCTGCAAGTGTGTTGCTAGTTGGTACACTGTTGCATTATGTATGATACTTTACAGTTTTGTATAAAAAAAAAATGAAACAAGGTTTCTTTAGTGCTTCTTATTATTACTCTATGCTTTCTTGTTCACAAGTAATGAGGAAAGCAATTGACTACACACACACTATATATGTAACACCGATAGAAAAGTTTATAAATAATTGGAATTATCTGGGTATTATCTATTCACTTATAATTTCTGTTTTTCTAGTATATCAAAAAATGAATGTTGCAAAATTTCCTTTAACTGGTTAAACTTTCATAAGGTATGCTTTGTGTTTTCATGTAAATTTCTTTTTAATTCCATTGAAAACCCCTTCCCAAATATTATCAGTGGAAAAACCCCTCAAAATATTAAAATAGGCTTCAAAAGAAAATCAGTTCAATAGATTTCAAGGTATGACTGTGCAGTACTTTAGGGATTTAATTTTTTTCCTATACCATCAAATATTGCATAGATTTTAAAATAAACAATAGTGGTATTAAGTAACTGATTAATATGAGGATTTCAGAGAAAATACTTTCCAAAACTCTGTGTTTTCTCATCAATACAATCTGTGACAGATCTGAATTACAGATTCATGGTGCTTACATTTTCTTTATCATTTCAGAAAGCTTGGACCAAGAAGATGAACTGAGCAGAGCAGCACCTTTACCTTGCAAGCAGTCACTTTCTTTCAGTTGAAAAATATGCTACACATATTTTTTTCAGGCAATTTTTTCCCCCACTGACTGCCTTAAAAGCATGAGGATTTTATTTCACTGTTCTCATACAAAAATTAAAATTTCCCTAACATGCCCAATGACAGATTAAAAGTATCCTCAGGTTTTGTAGTTTGTATGACATTGTTGTGTAATGCAGCTCTCATTTAAATTGTTTCAGTTTACTGATTATATGCAGCATGACTGAGAACTGCAACTACCCA
This sequence comes from Pyrgilauda ruficollis, assembly GCF_017590135.1. Lineage (NCBI taxonomy): Eukaryota > Metazoa > Chordata > Aves > Passeriformes > Passeridae > Pyrgilauda > Pyrgilauda ruficollis. The sequence goes on along the minus strand of NW_024523822.1, from coordinate 10,925,641 downwards.
AGTTTCCATGAAAAAAAAAAAAAAAAGTTTCAAAAGAATGGGTGAAGGTCCTTCACTGGGACTGGAGATAAAGATGGAGAATCCAGCAGCAGGACTGGTGAGTACAGGGCTCTGGTTCCAGTAACACTCCACAAACAGCTCAGATGAGAATCTAAAGTCCAGGAAAACAGCCTGTAGCTTCAAGATTAGCTTTCTCGCACTGTTCCTGAGTTAAGCCAGTACAAGCATCATCATGAATGCATAATTATGATTACGCACTCTACTATTGCATAATAGATCTTAACATCTGGAAACAAAGAAGTAGCATAGGAATGCTGTTTTCAGGCTTCTGGTTTTGAACACAATGAAGTCAAGGGTAAAAGACTTTCCATAAGGAAAAACAGTTCCAAGAATATGTGTTTTACTTGGAAATTTCACACAGATAGCTATGAAACATTTACACATAAAAGAAGGGGTAAAATGGAGATAGGGACCCAGTGCTATGTTTATAACTTGAAAATAACAATGAACAAAGCCCAAGCCCCTCTCATACTAACATATTTTAGGGAACTAAAAAAAACCCACTATCACTTGAATAAGTAACAATAGACAAAGAAACTGGAAGCTTGACAAGTTTACTTAAAGGATCTTTTTCTCAGAAAGAAATAAATTTGATTTTTTGAAATTCTTTGCAGCAAGAACTTCCCTATGCACAAAATTTCATTTCTGGGACTGATGGATATACCCAGGCTGGTATCCTATGTTTAAATGACAGTGTTGATAAAAGGATGATTGCTTAAAGGGAGCTGATGGATTCATTCACTTTCATATGTAGAAACAACACAGAGTGAATTTGATGAATGCAGTAACTGGGTACATCTATGACTAAAGACTGCTGGTATCCAGCTCTTGTCAGTAGCCAGTTTATGGATGAAGCCACTTTGGGCCGGCAGTGTTGGAGCTCAGTGTTCTCTAACAGGACACCTTGGGACCTGCAACAACTCTGAGATCACAAATCCAAGGAGTGGCTCTCAAGAGGGAGTGGGATGACTTTCAAAAGTAGGGAGCATCAAAAAGAACAACAAATTTGCACACAGGTCCTGTACAGGGGTCAGATTAATTTTGTTGTTGTTGCTGTATGAAATGAAAACTCACAGTGGTAATAAGAGTCAAGCTGAGTACCACCACATTGCAGACTGAATTTAAGTGATTAGAAAACTATTCTACTGTTGGCCAATACCAGTTTCACAAAAAATTACTTCTTAATTCCAAAAGGTAATTTTTCCTTGAAGGTCTTCCCTGCTTCAAAGAACACCCAATCCAATCCAATAAAATCAAATCCTTTATCCTTCCAGTAAAATTTTTGAATGAATTTTCAGATACCTGAGAAAGAAAAAAAAAAAAAAAAAAAAAAAAGAAAAGAAAAAAGCTTCCAAATGTTCCTAGCACTTCAAGATACCAATAAAGCCAATAAAAGGGAAAGAAAACCCTCAGTTGTGTGTTATGGAGCCAAGAAAGCAACATAACACCACAAAGCACCAGAGGTAAATCAAGCTTGCAAAGAGCAAAAGCTTTAGAAATTGGCAGAATCAGAGCAGAGCAGCCTATCAAACCCCACAAGTCAGTGCAACTTTATACCAGAATTTCTCTTCTTATCACAGAATCAGGCATTAAAATACCACACTACTGCAGCCACCATACCCTTTCAAACAACCACCTCGTATCACTTGGCACTAAGTGGCAGCAGCTGCTGAAGGCAAACTTGAACCTGGCCTTCCAGCTGAGCAGGGCTTTTTCCCAGCTCCCAAGAGATATCAGCCTTCAAGTGAGGTGTGAAGCTGCCATCAGTGCGGGACATTGGTCTCCTGTGGCAGCCTCCAAGCTTCAGGGTTACTGCAAACTGTGCACAGGTGCTGCTGTGGTCACCACAAGCCTTCTCAGCTTTTCAGGGAAGGAAATGACCAGTTGCCTCATTCTCACTAGTCAGATCCTATTTGCACATTGAAGGGAGGTGGTCACATCTGCAGAGCCTCTGAGAGCTCCTGCTGATTCTGAGAACAGTTGGATGATGGAAATCTGCCTCTTCACTCCTCCACTGCAGAGGTGACTTTTAATCAAACTTTCTTTTACTAAGCTGTGGATTGTGAACAAGTAAACACAAGCTACAACATCAAACAAAAGAAGCAGTGCTTAAACCCAGAGCTGGTGGTGCCATGGCTTTAGGTTCACATCAGCCTCTGGAAGGAAAAAAGGGATGCTCAGGACTAAGTGCTCCTGCTCCATGCATCTCAGGAAGATCCAGCCCCTGCTCCTTGAAAGTTCAAGTGAAACTTGATTTACAGCCACACCTTGGGCAGCAGGCAAGTGCTGGGAGAGCTGAGAGAGATCTGGACAAAGAGTGATGGGAGGCAGAGGCAGGGGGCAGTGGGCTCCCTTAGTATTATAAAAATGCATCTTATTCTGTTTTTAATCAACGAACCTTATCCAGCAATCAAGGCAGATATATAATAAGCTGAGCTACTCTGTAAATCTAAACATTTCCCACAAATAGAAAAGATACAGCCTGAGCTCTCTGATTGTTACTACGGCAACTATCTAAAATGAAAATCTTGTTAACCCTTTGCATGCTGTAGCCACCCATGCATCAGTGTTAGCTGACTTCTGTGCACTTATCTCTCCTTTTTCCCCCTCAAGAAATTCATAATTGTATTGCTTCACAGTAGTTATGCTCTGGTTATCCTGTTTGAGACTGAAAGAACTGTGATAGGTGGTAGTTTCATAGGTACAGCTGAGTTTTGTTACTTGCTCATTACTGGGATTATAGTTCAAAAAACAACTAAGAAAACAGAAGAGAAAATCCTTAGATTACTCCAAAAGGCCTGGGATTTTGATTAAAACCTTGACAACTGGAATGGGATGTTTTCTAATAAACCACACTCCTGCCTTTTTCCTATTAGTTATGAAATTATTTAATGTAAAAAGCACATTTTTCAGAGGAATTATATCTCTATACTGTATTATAAACAGGCTACTTTTCAAACCCTTTTTTAAAGCTTCTATTTCTTAAGTACTTCACAGAAGTCTGCCAGGGATTTGAACAAAATAATATGTTAACCACAGTGTATTGACAATTAATGGACAGGTATTTGACTTGAAAAATTCCCTAAATCCAACAAAAATTTAGGCAAAAAGAAAACTGATTTTCTAATTTTTACAAGTCGCAGATAATATTACAATCAAATTTATACTTGTATGTACCTGGATATTCAAGACAGTTTCATTATAATATCTATTTGGCAGCATCATGACAAAGTGAAACACTGAAGTTCTTACATCTTCTACATTTCATCACTAAAAACAACAGAAGCCACAGAAATTTTTCCATATCCAAAACAAAAGAAGCAGGACATGGTCCATAGACATAAATTCTACTGATTCTTTTACCTTCTTCCTACCATGTAACCAACAGAGACCCTTCAGTACTGGGCCGAAATAGAATTTTATGGAATTTATGGAATTTCCACTTTATTATTACTGAGAGTGAAATGCTTAATTGATATTTTACAGAATTACTTCATTCACTTCAACACAGATAATTTTAAAAGATCATTACTTGGATATTTATGTAGAATTGAACAACACATATACATTAATAAACAACATACTTTTCTATATAAAAGCAAAATTTACATATAAATGAGCCCATATAAATTGAAGTGACTGAAGTAGTGTGTAAATTGTCTTAAGATCTGGAATGGTGTCCACATTAAACTGAAGGTTATCAAGCTTTCAATACACTAAAATAAAGACACCATTTACAATAAAATATTATTTAAATATCAGTACTATAACACTCAGTATTATTAAAAAGAAACACTGACTAGTTTTAAATTTACCTAGAATTGTTTGAAAGTTTGAGAAAATAATTGGTTTAAAAAAGAAACTGGATTCCCTTAATAAATGTATATGACAGAGAATGATGCTAGAAACCTTAATATGTGCTCCTCTCATTTACAGAAAATTGGACCCATTAAAGTGGACAAGATCACTTCTTCCTTCTTAATAAACACTGATGTGACAAAAAAAGCCCACAGACTTTGCCTGTACTGTAAATAAACCACAGAACAGATTGATGGCACTGGGCAAAAATGACATTTCTTGTCTGATCCAAATTGTTTTAACTGTTTAATGTCGATAATTTAATATTTTGAATAAGAATGAGTAAGGTGCATAACACATGTAAGGATGGTGCTGGAATGCACACAGGTAAGAAAATGTTTGCCAGGAGAATGACTTGAAATAGTTTCTCTGACTCAGGATGTGTTCCAATCGTATTTTTCAACTTCTCAAACATTTCCCATTTTTCTGTAATTAATATGATAAATAGCATTCAAAGCAACTTACCTTTCACATTTTTTCAAAATCTATTTCATAAAGTCAAAAGGACTACATTTTCTAGAGTCAAGTTCCAAATTTACAAGACTATAATCACTAGATTAATCCTAAAGGCTTTTCAGACATCAAGTCTATTTATCAGTATTGGCTTATTTCCCAGGAATATGACCAAAATAATCTAGAAATGTACTGGCTAGTTAACATACTACACATAATTCTAGGAAGGGATAACAAACCAAATTTTCCACTGTTTTATTTCAAGTAAGATTGTTTTATTTTAAAAAAAGCAACATCACAATTTATTTATTTACTTATATTTTTATTTATTTATTATTCCTACAATTCCATCTTGTTTCCATATTACCTTTAAATTGCTGAGTTTCCCAAACTGGCCTGCTAACCAACTGACTTGAGGTCCCCATATCTCCTACCAGGTTCCCAAATCATTTGTCTTTGCTATAGTTGTACATAACTATTTTGAAAGGGAAAGATTATTTGTATGTGATTTATTTGTCCAGGTCAATTACAAAGACTTGTCTTCTTTGGGACAAACTAGGGTAAAATATTTTCTTCCCTGAAGAATCTTTAAAGACCTGGAGGAACTTCACCACATATTCCCCAGAGAAGTCGTCCCTTCTTGTGGGTATTTGCCCTTCTTGATCAGACCCACAAAGAGTCATGGAGCTTACAGAAGGTAAAGGGCCTTTTACAAAAATTCAAAAGAAAGAGAGTATCATGTCCTGCACACAGTAATGGTGAGGTGGGAGAATCTGCTCTGTTACTAGAAATTGCTCAGTAAACCTCAGTAATCCAGCACACAACTAACTCATCATCTGACTGCCCATCTCCATTTCTTTAAACTTAATCTAAAATATTTCCTAAAGCCTAATGAGCAAAAACTTTTGATAAAGCTATAGCTAACAGCCAACTTTGGCAGTTATCACTGTGAAGAAATCAGCTAAGCAAGGTATATTTCCAACAGAAGCAATGCTTCAGATGATTGTCGTATGCAATCACTTGGGAGTTTCTCATTGGTGTATAACTAATGGCAGCAGAGAAGAATCATAAAAAAGGTGCACTGCTGCAATCTACTGATGGTTCAAAGAAAACTTTGTGGAAATATATTATGCAGTAATGAAAAAAGCAGTCTTTCCAATTGTGGTACAATTTTAAGAACATATGATAATTATAGAGAATACAAAAAAATGTTCCAAATCCTGAATGATTGTATTATGAACCCTTTAAGTGTTTTCTTTAAACTTAGCACTGGCTTGAAGTATACAAAATAAAATATTCAGTGTAGTTCCATGCAAATGCCGGGTTCAAGACTAACAGTTCGCAAAGGCTATCAAATCTGTCCAGGCAGATCTGTTTGGTTCTGCAGCCTCATCTGTAGTTCCATAACAGACAAGCAAATAGACAACAGGTCATATTTTACTTTCAGTAACAAAGACAATATTCCCATTGACATCAAAAGGAATTGCACCTGTGATTCAGATAACAGAATTTAAACTAATCTTTGCAGATCATATTTGCTTTGGAGTTTCTTGACTGTCAGCGATTTTATTAATTTCATTTTGAATTTAAAGGGAAAAAAAGGTTGCTACACTTACCTACTCCCCACCCAACACATCCTGTCCCCAAACTTAACCATCCTGATCCTTGAAATATTTATCTCTGCATTATTTCAGCTCAAAATACCAGAGAAGTCAGCAGGAGTTGCTGTGGGACAACCTTCAAGGATTACAGGCTGTGGATATCATAAGCATTTACCTATAGGAGGAAAAACATTTCCTATTCCATTGCACTTTACAAAAGTTATGTTATTGGAAGTAAAACCTACCTTAATTTTCTTTACATATACCACCAGTATTCACAGTCCATAGAAATTCCAGGACTAGTAAGGAATTCATAATTCCACTAAGGAATACATTCCATTTCTTTTGTTTCTTGTTTTTTGTTTTTTGAGTTTTTTTCAAAAAAAAAAATAAAATTACCAGTTAAAGGAATAACAATCAGCTTAATCAGAGCATTGAAAACCACAAAATGGACACAACCTGATCTCAGTGACAAATCATTACTCATATCTACAAATCCATAATATATCTGTGTAATATATGAAAAGATTGTGATTGGAGAAAAATGGATGGAACCAAAAATGTACCAACTAAATATTCAAGAAGAAGACTAAAACTAGGATACTAAAATAATGACAGCATTAGAAGCATAATAGGGCATAATTAACTCAGAGAAGGATGCCAATACAATGTAAATAAATGCAGTGACACACAGTTCATTCTAGGAACTAGTATGTTGCATATCTGTGCCTGCTGCTAAGTGCATCCTTGTATGCTGTCCAGCATCATGCTTCAAGTGCTCAAACCAGGAGATTCAGGTCTTTACATTCATGTACTTTTCCCTGTCAGTTTTCTGCAGCTAAAAATGATGATGTATTTAGAGATTACGCTCATGGATACCTGCAGTGCCATATTTTTCTTGAGTACATGTACTTTGCCAAAAGCTTCTCTACTTCTGTCCCATTTCCTGCACCAATGTTTAAAAAACCTATGTATTTCAACATCCCTACAGAGTTACAGATTTAAATCCTTACTTAAGAAGCTAAAAAGGTTGCTCAGGCAAACTTGTTACCGTCGTGCCTTCTATACTCAGGAAACAACAGGCCCTGCCCAAAGGAATTGCAAAGGAGGGAACAAGCAGAGCCCATACCCCAAAATCTATTTAAAGCTAACTATAATTTTTTTTTTCTACAGTTATCTCAGAGTATCCCTGTTTTAAGTACTCATGGTCAGCTAGGCTTTATCTTTGGAAATTCATGGAGTTTTATTTTACTTGTCCTAGAGTTAGATTGTGTGAGGAAGGTATTAAAAATTCCTTTTTCTCTATCAGGTCTGAAAGAATGCTCACATTACCTGAAATCAAAACAAAAATGGCATAAATTTGGCAGGGACAGATTTATTTGAATATTCCAATGATTTTTTGAAGAAACCATCAATTTTAAAATCTGTTGTACTGATACACTACCAATAGAAATGACATCAAAAGCAAGCATACTCTATGGAAATAAAAAGTACAGAATAAGGGTATTACATGAGAAAAACTCTAAAATCACTCTCTGAATCATTGTTTTACTTAGTTAAAGCATTTAGAGCCAAGATGAAGAATCTAGAATCATTTAATAAACTCTGGCCATGGTGTCTTATATTAGTAGAAGTTTTTTTAGTTTTCATTAGTTCTGAAAGATTTAATGCTTAATAGATTGAATAAATATATTTTACACTAGCAGATTTTCAGGTTCCTAAGTCTTTTCATACATAAGTATTTTATCTTTTAGCATCCTTTATCTTATTTTCCATTATATTCTCTTATGCTTTCTATTTTACTTAGTGGTTTAGTGACTGGAAAGGAAAAAAGAAAAGCAAGATATATGAGTGAGTCCTGAAATCTTCCTCTTTCTCATTCTGAGCATTCCTATTAAATTTGGAAATCATTCAACAGACATTAGCTAATCAACATTACTCTGAAGGATTACATTATATAACAGGAGATGCACTAACTTGTATTAAGAAACATTTGACTTCAAACTACATGCTAAAATCAACAGGAATATACTATCTTAAATACTTGAGCAAAACTCAGTAAAAGATACAGTAGGCAAACATTGTAGTCAGCTCAGCAGTGATTACCAACTCATGCTCCAAATTCACTATAAAATGAAAATCAATATTTCCACAAGTTCCTGCAACATAAAAGATAACCTTCATTGATTTTTCTAGACTTAGGCCTCACTGATAAAATCTAATATAAATTTTCAACCACGAGGATTTGGATCAGAGCAGGGGTGATAAGTCCTGCACATCTCTTAAGAGGTGGAGAATTTTTTTTTTAAAGTGCACGTTCATACTATTTATAATTTGCCCTGTGCAAGTGAAAGCCTTTTCCACCAGCGCTATCAGGGATCTCTTCTAATTTTTATTACTGTGAGGCTAAAGCCTGTTCCAGATAATTTGGAAATTTCAGGGGAATTGTGATAGGGCTGATGGTGCAGCCCTGGCTGACTTGAGAAAAGAGCTAACCCGTAATAGCCTCCATGGCCGTGCTGATTAAATGTTGCCATAGATGAAAGGCCTGCCATCGCCGCAATAAATTAACCAATCACACAAATCCCAAGTCAGTGCTAATCCTTCCTTGATACTCTGATCCTCTGATCAGCTCAAGGAGGTAAAGAAACTGGCTTGTGACGCTTGGTGCTCTAACCCCTGGATTTCATGTACACAACGAGCTAATGATATCTTGCTGACCAGTTCAATGGGATGAACTTCTCTCACAACCCTTAGGGAACACTGTGGCCTTCTTTAAAAAAAATGACAAGCACATGGCAGGTTTTGTGTTTTATTGTGACACTGCGGGAAAACTAACCAGCACTTGTTAACTGTTAACCACAATAAGCATCAAACTGATGCCTGCTATAAAGTCCACTGTACTTTACAAGAGCCAGTGATGGATTAAACAGCAACCAAGACACTAAACCAAGAACAACTGTTCGAGTAATTGTGATTAAGCTATCTGCCTTTCCACAGGGAAGTCTGCTACCTTTCCTATTAGCCCAGTTTTTATCCTGTTCTTACAATTTTGAGAGGGGGAGTATGAGTGAGGACGTGTGTCCACATATCCAAGAGTGTACAAGAGAGAACGAGAGAATCCCTTTACCTCTTACTCTCAATTGTACTGCCACAGCATGATTATAATCAGATTTAGACATAGGCTCATTTAATCAATTAACAGAAGGCCTGAACACATGCAGCATTTTCTCATTAATTATGTGAATGCTGTCTTTCCAATACACTTTGTGAAATTGAGTCTGTGCAGACTGTGTTAGTATACTTCATAATTGGGGAAACTCTTTTTTTGTGGTAATTGGTTGCTGAAAGTAAGAAAGCTCTGGGGTTTGCCTCTGGGGCTTCCACACATAAAGAGTTTTGAAAGTACTTCATTATCTCTTCTGGTCAGTTCTGTGAAATTAAAACTGTTTTTCCCTTCTTCTTTGAAGAAGTGGTTTGAAAGCAGGGTTCCTAGAAAATGTCTGTGCATATGTGTGGTGTGTGTATGGGCATGTGTGTCTGTGCTCATGCAAACATACACACCTCCACATAAAACCACATAACTCTGGCTTGTCTTAGGGACTGCCATCACTGCAGTCAACACAAACATGAAGCACATGGCATGTGATCATTATTTATTGAGGCATGATAGGTCTCCAGATATAAGCAGGTTTCATAACTTCTTCAACAAAGATTTATTTTTTCTAAACTTACACAATGAAAATCAATCATACTTGAGGGACTTATTAATTTCTTAAATTTTTGGATGGTGTCCAATTGGTCAGACTAGATATAATTTATCTATTTATCTATTCTATATGCTATTTGGAAGGGCTGTAGCTAACTGAGTCACTATACTTATTGCCTGTCTCTGCCTGTCCCATACATCTTTTTGTACATATACATCTCTTGGGGATACACATGCACAGGCACACATGGGCTCTGCTGTTGCCACCACAACCCTCCCTGTGGCCTCCCCAGCTAACCTCTTCACACTGCTGGGCTCACAATAGTCAGTCCTGGAGCAAGCCTTGTGGGAATTAATTAGCAAACATTAGACAAAAAGGAAGCTCTCCCTGCGAGCCATTGTGGGCCAGCATTTCCCAGTAATACAGCTATCTCTGGCAAAAACTGTTTTCCAAGAACAGCAGATGTTAGTGCAGTCCAAAAAGGTACTTAAAGTACATTTTATTCAATAGAACCACAGGGGTTGGAAGAAATTAAATGGGGCTCTTCTGTTAAATTTAATCCCTTTGATTTTACCTCTGATGCTTCATATTGGCTAATGTGTATCTACTTTAATGCTGCACTTATCCAAGTTAACTATACTGCACAGTTAATATTTTAACTTTTACTGGCTATCAGAGCAATACAAAAGATCATAATTTATGATGACTCATTAAAATAATATGCTTTAAAAATAATACCTTGTGGAAGTGATTTTATCACACGCAGTGATTCTCAGACTTGATAGTCCACGGTAAAATTGAAAGTAAAATAATTTAATGAAGATAAAAGCAAGACTAGTTATTTATGAGCATTTCTACTTTATGAGGATGGAAGTTGTCTTCAGAAAGACCTATGCATGCTTTCAGTTTAAATCTCTTCCTTCATAATATAAATGTTTTATATTTCCACAAAAGCATTACGCTAAGAAAAAAACCCATTCCACCTTTGCTAAGTGAGGGACTTCTCTAAGGACTCTGACAACTATATATATCCTCTGACAACTAAAGAAATGGCCTTGGATATATTTGATCCTCATTCTCTCCACATCACTGGACTTCACAAAACAACTCTAAATATAACCTTTTCATTAAGCAAAGTTGCACCATGTTTTCACATAAAGATCTCCATTTGTGCCTGCACAAGTGAAAATGGGAAAATATACACATTCATAAGTGATTGCTCTTATGAAGCTTCAGATTGGGTCCACACTCCAAAACTTTCGCTCACTAGCTAACAAAAACTCTATCTCCTGCTCTTCTGCAAATCCATGGATAGACTAGATTACAGCATCTTTAGAGAAGCTGAAATAGCATTCAGAAAGGACATTTATAGTGCTATATTCATCTTTTCTCACAGAACCATAAACTCATAGTACAGCAGGCACAGAATCCATTGCAATCAAATCACTAAAGAAGGCAGGAGGAAAGAGAGCTTGCTCAGTTTTACGGGGAACAGAGAAGGTGGACTTCTCTGTCCAAAGATTGATTCTTTTATATTTCTGCTGAAATGTTTCTGTTACTAGTATCAAAAAAAAGTACAAACCCAAAAAAGCCCCCACTACTTTTGTATTTAAAAAAAAATCTTCAATATATGCTGTTGTATACTCTTATTATGGAAACTGAAAAAATTAAAACACACATAGGTTGTTTTAACATATATGCCAGTAGATAAACACAGTCCTTCTCTCAGGTGACAGTTTCAGTTGACTGCATTGTCTCTTTTGTCTGAATAATGGTGCCAAGCAAGTGGATGATTTAGTTGCAAGGAAAACTAACTTCATTTTCATTTCCTACATTTCCATTCTGTCCTTGTTTTGATAACTCTTCACTCACCAGGTGCACAATGTTTTAAATTGTGTTTTCAAATGTGCTAATGTAAATTCCAAATCACTGGCATCTGCAGAGAGGGACAGGAAGTTCATCCCCAGCGTCGGTGCTGTTTTAAGTGCAATATCACGGTGGTATTTTAAGGTCAGCACTATGCTCAGAGAGACTTTACAAAGAAAGTGGGTTACTTAGGTAACTGTATAATGCACCTAAACATGATCAGCTCCCTCGGCAGATTTACCACTGAATAACAAGGGCAGGAATGCAAAAATAAAAGCGTGCAAGTAGAACAGATTTAAAAGAAATAACTCACACATTTTCATCTGGAGGCTGTAGGATCTTCTCACCAAATTCTTTGTCAAAGAACAAAGTAATGAAATTTTAAAGTTTTTACTACAATAACCTTGGATCTCCCAGGGAATATTCAGTGAAATATGAGAGAGGTTTTAATACCTGGAAGCACAGCTGCATTATACTGAGGTCAGTTCAGGAGCACTATTGAGACTCTAGGCCATAATGACTCCATATGGAGCTGGACAGTAGCTGAGGTAATAAACTTTCACAGTGTGGTTTCTTTGCTCAGTGCAACACTCACATAATTCAGCAGTTACTCATTTTTCATTCAGTGGAAAAGGCTTTTTTTCCCCCTTTATTTAAGAGCCACCATGTGCTCATTCTTTCCTCCTCATCACAGAAGGTTTACATATCCAAAGAAAACATTAACTGAATTCACAATTAAAAATCCCCAGAATTTTATGACTGTCTGAATGCTGTAGAGATGGGAAATTCCTCAGTCCTTGACCCCTACACAAAGATGTTTCCGTTTGTCTAAGACACTGGTATTAAATGGATATTGGCCTTAGCTTCCGGAGTAATAAGACACTAAATGCATTTGAGGACACAGAAATAAGAAATTGGGGACAGCTGCGGACAGCAGATTTGGGACACTGGTATCATGTATGTAACAAATCTTTATTAATAAGTACATTAAATCCCATATTTTTCATTTATAACCGCTGCATAATTTCCTGTTAACACTTCATGTAAATTCCAGATAAGGTAATAATTTTTTTTCAGAATTCTATTTCTGTTTCATTATATGTTCTACACTCTGCCCCACAGGTCAGTCGCATGATTGAAGTTTTATGCCTCATTAAAATTCCCCTAGTTAAAACATGGAGACAGAATTTTGGTAATTTCTTTCTCCACAACTACAATTAACCATTCCACTGGATTCCTGTATTACTGCAATCCAAGTTTAAAAATTACTGTATGGTGAGATGGTCAAGGGGTCTAAATGTCCTAAACATAAGGCTCTTATCTTTCTTTGCTCCAATGGCTGAAAAACCCTGCACCACCACCTCCCAGTTCAGTATTTCTAGCTAGCAGCTGCTATCAGAAACCTAAATAACAAAAATATGCAAACTTGCACACTAATTCCCTTTGGAGATAGATCTTGGCTGCAGCCCTGTCATAAATCAGAGAATTTCGATATGAAATGAGGCAAGCAGCTCTAATCATTTCTGCATTTCAAATTGGATCACTGGCTCAATCACTGGGCTTTTTTAAACTGCTTGCCTAAGAGCAAATGTGAGGCGGGAGATAATTCTGAAGAAATCTCTTCTTTTGTGGCCGTAGAACTCTTTTAACTGTTTCAAGACTGAAGGCCACATTTCAGTGATAATAACATATATCTGCTGCGAGAGATATGGATCCTTAAAGACATCTTCCCTCTCTTTCAACTCATAGAATTCCATCAATATCTGCATATATTATATATATTAATATATGTGCATGTGCATATGGGTGTTGTGTGCATAAAAAGAGAGGGAGAGAAAAGAAGAGAGAAACATCTGACATGTAGCCTCAGTATATTTCCCTTTAGAATTTTCTCTTCTGACATACTCGGTGTGGGTTTGAATTGCTGCAATGACTGCATAGTTAACTTTGTACACATACACCCAGGCACATTGGAAATTTATTTAACTATGAAAGCAAAACTGAAAAGTAACCCTCACCCGCCCAGGTTTTGGCTCAGAAATTAATCAGAATATAAAATCAAGGTAAACAGAGATCTTTGATAATTGGGTATGACCTCCAAAGGCCTCCTCCTTACCCATCGAAGTCCTGAAAATCTCCTTTATTACACTATTGATTTTCTATTTTCATGCCTTATCTAAACCCTGAAAACAATATATCACAAAAATTACCCTTACAGTCAATTACTGTGCAAACAGCATCCTCTTGACTCGCTGTTTTTATGCCCAAAGTATCCACTCTTTTTCACCCAAACAGTACTACTGGCTTGTTACAGTTTCAGTGTCCTCACTGCAGTGCTTTGAAATTGAATTTAACTCTATTATCAGCAGGCTTTTGTAATCTCATGTAAGCCTAATAGTGATCAGATGGAATTTTACAGCTAAGCTCCCTGCATTTTGAGGACTAATTTAAAATATTTATATTTTTCTTTTTATTTTAGACAGTTTAAAAAAATCACCTAACCAGGTTTTATTGTCTCCTATTTTCACCTTCTAGCATCTCATACTCTATTTTCTTTCTGGAAGCTCAATACATAATTTTTGATACGTAATCATCTGTTAATAAAATTTAGTAAACTGCTTCATTCAACACTGATCCGGATTTTTGATGATTTTAGTATCACTGCACAGTGCTAGTGGTGCAGTCATAAAACAAATAACACTGTTTTGGATTATCTCATCTAAGTATAAAAATATGCTGGTTGGTAAGAGCATCCCCAAACTCTACATTGCCACCCACACTTGATCCTGTCAAGGATTAAAAATATGCATATGTTTATATATACACATATACATATACACATACACATACAAACATATAGATACAGATAGAGGTATGTATGTATGTACTTTTTTCAGACAGCTGCAAGGGCTATACTGCCAGTGTTCTCCTATTCTTCCACTATGCACACATTAAAAGAAACCTAAAGAACTCCTGTCATGATTGTCAGAGAACATGCTGAGGAGCCCAGCTCACCAACAGACAGGTCCCTGCACCCAATGACACTTAATACTGAAATCTGGAGCCAGCACATCCACGGAGTTCAAATGATGCTTCAGGATCTGTCGTGGTTCGCTCTTCTTGATGACAGATTTGGCTTACATGAATAAACCTCAGAATTCATTCCCCCTTTGCCTAAATGAAGTTTGGAAGAAGGGTAAACCCAAAAGTGATCTGTGATCTCCAGGAACCCAAGCCTTTAAGCACAGTGACACTGGCTGGGACCTACCCATCATCAGTGCTCAGCAGCTGTGCACAGCCTGCAGGGCCTGCAAAATCAGCCCACGAAGCAGCACAGTGGAAACCAAAGCCCAGTAACACCAACATCCAGACTGCCAGTAGGCTTTTACTCTTCTATTCCAAACAATACATTCAATGTTAATACACCAAGCCTCATGGGGTCTGGCCTGTTAAGTTTGAGGATTTGAATCTCATGAATGCGGAATCTGCATTGTTCTCAGCAGAGGTCACTTTGCTGTGCATGTAGGAACACGCGGGTTGCTTCAACAGCTTACAAGTGTAAGAGAATTGTCAAACCCATTTTGAGCTCACCTCTGTTTCTTCTGTGTCTCAGGGCATGCAATCCCAAATCCTCATGGCTCAGTGGGGAGTTACAAGCCATACACTGATGCTGTTTCAGGAGCAGAGTGTTTGGTGTTACCTCTCTGACTCGTCTAACTATCACCAATAAGAACTTAAAATGACCTACCTTATTCCTCCCACCCCACTAGTATTTTTCTGCTCAAAAAGGGTGCAAACTTCATAGCACCCACATTAGAAGAAAGCAGCCCTATACCAGGTCTGAAATTAATCTCCAATGTACAACATGCATCATGATTTAAGTGATTAAGGAGGTGCCAGCAATAGTTCGATTGAGCAATCATTAGTCTTTTAATGCATGTTATCATACTTTCCCCTCTCTCTACCTTGGTTTAAAAAGGCCTCATGATTAATGTCACCTTTCTTCTAAAAATGTGCAAGCAAACAGTTCACCATAAAGTTTTGATTTTAGGTTAATTTTCTGATAGTATCTATTTCTTTGCTTACATTTAAAATGTGTCCACTGGAAAAAAAAAAAAAAAATCAATCTAGACCATATTGAAACTTTTGCTTACATTTAAAATGTATCCACTGGGAAAAAAAAAAAATCAATCTAGACCATATTGAAACATTTAAATGTGACCCCAGGCTGCTTCTAGAAAACACTAAATGAAGGTAAATTGTAACAATTTTTAAGAAACATCTGTTTTTATACAGATGTTTCTCATAAGCACTGGTTGTGGCATGGCTGTAGACAGGTGCACAGAGCTGCAGTATGCCACCAAGTTACACATTTTTTTTCTCTAGGGATAAACAATATTTTTTTACTGGTTATCTCACTGCTGTTGTTGTTGTTATTTTCCTTGTCAGCACAGCAGAGTGAAATAGCTTCTTTGAGCCAAGATGTACAGCATCTTCTCAATTATTAAAATTCAGTGCCATGTTACTAAAACCCTAATAGTTATAACATAATTAAGCACTCCAGGCTTCACAATCCTAAAAAGTATTAACCCAGTAACATGATAATAGAGGAGTCAGGTGAAAAATGGATCTTCATGGTATGTCATAGAAATGACCTCCTCTACACACAACCCTTTTGACACCTGTGGGAAGAGGTTTTCTTCAGGCATGCAACCCCAAAGCATTTTGAAAGAAATTTTTTGCTTGGTGGAAAATTCAGGCTTTTTATAACTCCCTTCTTTTCTTCTCTGACTTCATCTTTCTAATTTACATATTCAGAGTAGAGAAAAAAGTTACAAAAGATACAAAGACCAGATATGAAAAATAATAGCCACATATTTTGGTGATAAGTCTTCTATTCCAATTGTATTCAATACACTGAGGATATTCAGTGTATTCATAACTTCATATGAAAATCAGTGGGATTCCAGAAAATTCCCGTTTCTTTTGTCGCTGATACTGAATATAGAGAAACTGTATGGAGAACTAAATAAAATATGGACAAACTAAAAAATTATGAAAAAGTTAGGATCTACAGAATGTAGGGATTTCACAGCAATGTTATGTCAGTACTGCCACACTTTATACAGTATTTTTCATCTTTAGAGTACATATTTTACTATATCACTATTTAGATCCCCAAATATAACAGCATGTTTTACTAATTGCTGCATGAAGAGTTTTAACTTCCACAAGTCCTGAATGTTCTAAACTTTAATTACACACAATTAATACGAAATAGAGTTGTATTTCATCATTGACACCTTTATGAGGGTTGCAAGCATCCCACTTATGGCTCTATTCTCCACCTTTCAGGGCTGCAGGCACCATTTCCATCTCCTTGCACTCACTGTTAAAGGTACAACTGGACACATCAGCAGTTCCTCTGCTCATCACAGACAGGGCAGCCATGATCTCACTTTGTACTTCAGACAACTTGTTGAACCACTCTTTTTAGATGATCTACAACTTCTCTTTTGAGAGTCTGGGGTTTTCTGTGGTTTGGGTTTTTTTTTTTGGTTTTTTTTTTTGTTTTGTTTTGGTTTTGGTTTTTTTGGTTTTTTTGTTTGTTTGTTTGGGGGTTTTTTTATCTGAAATGCTGCAAAACTCTTTTAAGATGAACCCCCCTTTCGCAATGAAATGTGTCTGAAATTCTAACCTTCTCAAAACTGAAACACTTCTCTAATTCATTTACAAAGATGAGTTCAAAAAGAAGGCAAGAAGGTGTGCCATAGTCTCAAGGAAACCAGAGTCAGCCCAGCATTGCCTACAAATTCCTAGCTAGGCATGGATAATGAAATGGCCATCTCCACATGAGGTCTTTCCCCAAAACTTATTTCAAACATCGTTTCCCAGCGCACAGGTCAGTTAAGCTGTGGCAACAGGATATTTACTTCCCAGTAAAGACAAATACCTAAGGAGTGATCCAAATGCAAAGGAATAAAGTGCACTACTCAAACTAAATGTATTAAAAATAAAGTATACGACATGTTGAAAGAATTATTTCAGTCTCTTAATTTCAATTGAGGCTGAACAACAATAACTTTACATTTTCCTGCAGTCTTATTCTGTCAGCCAAAAATGTAGCTAAAAGCTTATGAAGTAAGGAGATTCAATTAAAACAAGCACCTTTCTCCAGTTCAGATCAAAGGTGACATATATCTTTTAATGTGCTCTTTTGAATGGTGAGAAAGAGAATAGCACTTTATGTTAAAAACCATTTTTTATCATTCTGCTTTCCATCTCTGCTTCATTTTACACAAGAATCTTTTCTCTTTACAATTCAGTGCAACATGTGTAAACATGGATTATACCACATCAGAAACCAAGTTAGCTATCTCAAGAGAATTTGTATCTCTGCTGTGTGTAAGTAAGCAGATTAATTCCTAGATCAGGCATTACCTAATGCATTTTCAATTCAATTTCTTCTTTTCTTTCTGCACACAAGATCAGGGAAGTGGGATTATTTTATTAATTTAACTAATATTTTGCATGTTTTTCTCTGTTATCTTT
The DNA here is from genome assembly GCF_017590135.1 of Pyrgilauda ruficollis. Lineage (NCBI taxonomy): Eukaryota > Metazoa > Chordata > Aves > Passeriformes > Passeridae > Pyrgilauda > Pyrgilauda ruficollis. The sequence goes on along the minus strand of NW_024523822.1, from coordinate 10,907,541 downwards.
CTTTCCTCTAAAATTTTGTGTTAGCTCTTAGTGAGTGATTTAATATGAGCAAGGATGTGTAAAGACAAGAGACTGTAGCCCTCAACACCTTACAGAGAAATAAATGACATGGGAGTGACAAACTTTTCCTCCCAATGCACTACTGGGAATAAGGAATTCTCACATTTTTCAAACCCTGATCTACAGCAGCACAACCTGCCTGGGGTAAGCTCAGTTATTGTAAGAAATTTGGGAGGAGATTATTTATTCATTAACATTTATGCTGCTTTTATGGAAAAGGTCAGAAGTAAATAATGAGCCAGTCTGGTTTTATTACAGCAGTGCCTGCTAGCACTGTTTGAGGTAAGGGTCTGTCAACACATCACAAAAGCATGGGATTTGCAATGTAAGATCAGTCCACTGGTCCATCGAGCCTGCTAGCATGCCTCTGGTAGTACCCAAGTCTGATGCTTAAGCAGAAGATGGCACAGTAAGCCCTTAATATACCTGACTAATTGTGTGCAATGCTAAACTCAGGCAGGGGCAGAAACAAGAGTTTCCTGCTTGCTCTCTGCTGGGCTCACTTAATGCCCGAAGACAGAAACCGATTATGTCCCCGTAAGCAGCAAAGTAACAGGCAGTGATAAAAGGATTCTTTTCAAGTCAGCCCTACAACTGGCCTAAGGAATGGGTGTGCTATCCTGAACAGGGAAACTCATCATATATTTCTAATTTACACTAAATTATCATTCAGTCTTTTTTAAAAAAAAAATCCTTAAAATCACTTCTAAATGCTACTTCCAAGAAATTAACTCTAAATTACCTGTTTGGGGTGGAGCTGGAAATAAAGGAAGGGCAAGTCCTTGAACACTACAAAAAGATCTTGAAGATCAGTATGAATAAGGACAGAGAAATTAGAGAAAGGAGAAGGAAACACAGCTGAAAGAGTGAACAAGGAGAGATTGGAAAGTGAGGAGAAAGGCTAAGGGGCAAGTACCAGAAATATAAATAAAAGATAATTATCAGAATATGTGGGACAGGAAAGTAAAGAGCCAAGGGAATCCATGTGGCTGCAAATGATGCTGAAGGGAGAGACCTGTTTGGGTAAGAACAGAGTAACATGACAGAGGAAATCAAAGCCACTGACAGAACTTCACCTTTCCACAATGCTCCAGACTCTCTACTCTTTAAAACCCTCAAGTTCTGCATTCCAGGTGATCTTACAGAAATATCCAAAAGTTCAGAATAGAACAAAATGTCAAATAGGGGTGTATGCATGAAGACATGGAACAGCAAAAACTGTCAAATACATTGCTAAATAACCACCCAAATAGACCAACAGGAAAAAAAAAAAAAACCAAACATGAGAGCACTATCAATGGCTGAAGCTGATGAAGATGTCAGGGCATTTGGAGATTTTTTTGACCAGAGCTAAGGACTGCAAGAACTTTTATAGCTTTTGAGATACATTTGGTATTTCTCTTGCAGAATAATTTCCTTCATCCAAACCTGAACTCTTCTTTGTCAGTATCTGCACGAATGCAGCAATAATCTGTAGTGCATGCTTTACACATCTATAAGGTGATCCTGTACGTATTCTCAAACTCCCCCTGACACAGAGCAACCCCACCCAAACCCACCCAAACAATCAAACAGGAACCAGGGATTTTTTTTTTCTAAAATGAGTAATTTTTTTTCTCCCTAGACATTTGTGAAATTAGTTATTTTAGTTGTCACCCCTTTCAGAGAATGATGTTCATATCTAAAGTTAAAATTAATACAAATGACTGAAGAGGCACAGCCTCATTACAAAGGATTTATACACAAACCCTCTTATCAATACCAACCTCCTAGTTCTTAGACTCCTAAAGACAGAAATATGGAGCTACAAATAACATTCATTTCCCAATTACTATGCCAACCAGCTCTTTTATTATAGACTGTATTTGCATTTGACTGACTGGCCTATTGGAAACATAGTGCTGCTACACCATCATCAAGCATTTTCTCTTTTTCAAAGACATAATCCAGACTATGCACACCAGTGCACTATCTATTGGTTTAATCATCCCTTTACATTATAAGAGATCCTACTCTTTGCAAATTTGGATTTTTTTATATACTTTCATGTTCAAATTTTAAGGCATCAGTTACGAAATGATGGGAATTTGTTGCAGAGTAATTGTTTCTTGACTTATGTATCAGCTTACTGATTTTCTTTTATTTTTCATAGGTGGTACATTTGAGAATGCATTCAAAGAAGCATTGTTTTGTATTTGCATTTTCTTTGTAGTTGAGATCTGCATATAATATACATAAGAAGTATAATCTTCTTTTGTATCATTAATTGTCTATGAACAGATGGATTCCTAAATGCCTATTTTTCAGTAACCATTTTCTTATAAAGTATAAAAATTAGTTCAGTTCTCAGGGTGCTAATGTACAACTCTTTGGATGCCTTCTTATCATTCCAGGGAATAATCTCATAACACAGGTGATTGTCTAACCTGTAGGAAACCTGAGACCTCCAGTGTGCTGTCAGGCAGATCTGTTATTTTCTTTGTATCTTGATCTTCCATGAGAAAATGTTTCCCATTCTTTGTCTATAAGTTCTTTCAGTAAGGGATTTCCTCTTGTCCATCTTGATTCAAGCATTGTAATAACAGCAGGATTATCTGTTTTGTGATATTTAATAGGCTAGACTGGATACCAAAAACTTCTTGGGGTAGAAAGTGAAAATAAAAAAAAATAAAGTTATAACAATTAAAATACTAGAATTCAAATAAATAGTCAAAAATACTGTCGTCCGTTATTTATACAGGTATAGTTGACTTTAATCTTCTCTTGTTGCTTCCTAGTCTAGCTGTTTTGGAGTCAGATTTAAAGTGAACTGACTTCACTGTCACACAAGATGAACAGAATGTCTCACACTTGCTGCATGTGGCCAATGCTGGGAACTAAAGAATGGAATAAATGGAATAGTTTGCTATTATGAAAGTAAAATTATGGCTCTTCATCATTCTTTATATAGGGAGAAAGAAGGCATATTGATGGAAAAATCCACCTTGCTTCTTCAGATATATCCAATTTTCTTAATGATATCCTTATTTTATACGTATCTGGGAGTAAGGCAGAAAATGGTAGTGCTCTGCTTTGCATTGTGTCTAAAATTAAACTCATCATGGTTTCAGAACAAGAAAGAAAAGTCATCTCTCCTGCCCCACTGAAACATTTGTGATTCTACACCTAGCACACCCTGGCCAAAAATATGTCACAAAGACTTCTGAAATAAAAACAGGCAAATGAAAAGTGATGCTATTCCATGAATTTGAAAATATTTCAGAATTAAAAAAACCCAAGATATAAATAATACAGAAAATTGCCTAAAAAGTCAACATTTTAAAGAGATCAATGTTTAAAAAAATTCAAAATTCTACCAGTACTCTGTTTTTCAGTAACATTCATGACAAATCGTTGTCACCAGTCTATTGAATGCCATATTGTGGAAATGCACCAGTGGAACAACACCCATTTTTGGATACAAATACTGCAATGATGTATCAGATTACACAAGAAACACATTTGTTATGGACACAGATTAAAATAAAGTTGGATAAATGGGAAAAAACATCTTAAGAAAATTCTGCGCTGTTGAAAATCTTGACATATTTCAAATTTCTTTCAAAGATACATTCTTTCCATTTTTCTCAGGGATGATTTTAAAATTACTCTGCTCCTCCCTCTGCTTGTTGCAACCAAAATGAAAAGCAAAATTAAATATACATCTTTATTATTCATAGTGTAAAAGTATGCACTATTCAATGGAAACAAGACATGTCTCACTTTTTATGGGCAAAAGACCACTCAAATATTCTTATACACATCTTGTAGGGGAAATTTTTCATCTATAGAAATCCACATTGATGACTTTTTAATTTCAATTTACAGTGTTTTCATATATGATATTAAAACAGTAAGGAGTGGTATTTAATTGAATCAAAAGGCAATATGATGATAGTGAGTTCAGTTATGCTTTTACTGTTAACACTGGTGCAATGATTTATTCATTTGTCATTCCACTTACTTTCAGGTTCGCACAAACATAAATTAAACTTGCACATACTCATAACTACCAGTTGGCACAAATATGATAGTGGTAAAGACATATACATAAATAATTAGCAGAGATCATGATACTATATATGTTCTATTCCAAATTAAAAACTTTCTAACTTTGTCTAGTGAAAACTATCCTGCCATGTGCACATTCCTCTCTTTCAGAAAACATAATGATAAATTTAGTGACTGGTGTGGCAAATGTGAGGAATTGTAATCAAGTTGAGAACTGCAAAGGAAATCCAAGTCAAACACAAGAAATTGGAGACTTTGGTCAGACACAGTCAGTGAGAAGTGTCATTACTGAAATGGGTATGGTTGGTAAACACTGCCCATGTCTGAGCACATCACTAATATTAGCATCTAAATAACAGGATGGGCATTCAAACAGACCTCAATTTCTGGAAAAATGAGGAAATTACTGATTTTTTTAAAAAAAAAAATTTAAATTCTACTCTAGAATAACTTAACAGATCTATTAATGTATCACTTGGATCCTTTCTCCCCACAGCAGTCTAGTGCTCAGGGAACGTGCCTTGCACTGGAAGCCATGCATGAGGCCCTTTGATGCCAACCCTAGGCACAGAACTAGTGCCACTCACATTTTGCAGTCCTGCCATCAAAACAACAGGTTATTCACTACTCACTTTTCATTTTTTGTCTATTCTGTTGCACTTTTTTATTTACTGGATAATAGAAATTAATGGCTTTAAGGAGAAAAGGGCACTGCAGGTCTCATATATCCCATGCAATATCCTCTGGGCTCTGCTTTGGTTTCTTTGACTAAATCTTGAAAAGTTTTACATTAAGAGTAACCATATTTTTCAGCTAAACAGCATTATGGTGCTTTGTGTTTTCTGATTATTCATCTCCATCAGTAACTATAAACAGCTGGCACTGGTGCCAAATTTGTTACAGGGAGATTAATGTTGGCAGCACAAGAGCTTCTGAGCTTTTAAAAATAAATTTGGCACCAAACTCCAAAAGGGTTCATCATCACTGATCTAGACTACATCCTTCTTCATCAGAAAATAAGTATAAAAATTTCTATCTAAATAAATACTGCCACTTTATTTGTATTTTCTTCCACTAGTTTAATGCATATAGGAAGAATTCTCTGAAGTCATCTGCAAACTCACAGCATTTTTCTTTCCCTATCTCTAAAAAGCTCACGTCTGCTGCTTTAGTGTGACATAACTGCTACTATACTAATCTTAATCACTGCCATTTTGGCTTTTGGCTTCCACACTCACTTATTGCCATTGCATTCATGTCTGGTTTAAAACCAGGACCTAAGCTAGCTGAGGCTAGCAGCTGTCTTTTTAATATCAGGTCCAGAGCCTAGCAAAAAAGCAGGATTAGTTCCTGACTCGAACCTCAACAGGCTGCAGCACTACAGATGTTAAATATCATAATAATGATTGTATCTTCCTCACACAGTGATTATTAGCAAAGCTGCACAGCTTTCAAAGAGCCCTTGTTTTTACTTTTCACCAGCAGCTGAAGCAAGGAACAGATTTCCATTACAAGATGAAGCTGTACAATCTCATCCAACAAATGATCTCACTATGACCCTCACACTAACTTTGCTATTAAGCAAAAACAGGCACATTTTCAAATATTGATTTCAACTAATGTCTGATCCTAACAGGCATGATCTTATCGGGGCCCCACTATAATAGAAGGAGTGTCAGAGTTAAACAGAATAGGTTTAGATAAGATCACAATCTTCCTCACCATGATGTGATGCTATCACAGAGTGAGTATAGTATTTGCAGTAATTATCATTAATAGATATTGGCAACAGGAAGAGTGGTCACTGCTAAGATCTAAACAAATTTGTGCATGATTAAATAAAACAAGTTTTATCTGAACAGTGGGTCAGGGCATGTTATGTTCCCCAAGAGACTTCATTAGTTGCCTTCATTTTTTTCTTTGAAATGATAGATATTGAATTAAGAGAGAAATATTGAGGAACAACATTGCTACCTTAGTTTGTTCTGTATCTTCTGTTTTGTGGCAAACTGCCACTTCAGTCTTCCTGCTGCTTTCCTGATGTCTACTTAGACCAGACATCCCATGCCATGTTGTGTTGACAGACCCTGGTGCCAGGGTTTGGCTCAAGAGCCACGGCCACAGCTGATTTCACAGCACCCTCCCTTCTCAGCAGAGACCAGAGCAGCAAGGAACTGTCTGACAGGAGGTGTTGGAAGCAAAGGCTCATCCTTCCAGGCTTTGAGCCCTACAGCTGTTTCCTTACTTGAACTATTCCTCACAGGAATTGGGGCAGCCCCACAGTGGGCTAGCCTAGAGGACTTGCTTCTAATGTAAGTGTGGGCTGTGGCAAAAGTCACAAGAGAAAAGACTGACAGACATCTACATCTGGCCTAGTTTGATTTTTGCTTCACCATTTGTTCTGATTGTGGTAGGGTTTCTGCATTCTCAGAAAGAAGGTGGTACTGTAAAAGGGAGGACCTGCTTTGATGTGGCAAATTCTATGTGAAACTCTGAAGTCTTTCTCCCCTGAAGCTGTTAGCATATAAGGTCAAAACAGCACAGAATGAAAATAATAATTTATAGCCCTGGAAAAAGTTTTATCAACCTAGAAAAACTGAAAACACCAATACAAAAAAAAGCTGATAGTTATGTTTGTACTTATTGTAATGAAACAGCAGAAGCATAGCTAAACTTTCACAGACCCAAGCCATATAAAAATAGTACTTGAGAAAAGGGTGCAAATCTAAAATCCCTTTAACTATTATCAAAATTTTATCAAAATTTTATCATCATTATCAAAAATTAGCCATGTTACAATGTGTAGAATTAAAAGGGAGTAATCAGAATTCCAAGAAGCAATGTTCTCTATGTCTATTGCGACAACAATATTGAATTCTAATACACTACTTTTCACCCTTACAGAAATTAGCTAATTAAGTCCATTTAAAAAACATTTCTGAATTAATAGTGTACTTGCCAAGATTACAAAAATATGGGTCTTCTATACAGAAACCTACAGGCAGCTTTTCTACTTATCTTCATGTATTTGTCTTCTCAAATGTGTTATTAACTCCAGAGCACTGAAATCTTTTTGATAATCACTGAAGATGAATGTATCAGGACAATCAGCAGCATATGGAACACAGAATGCTGCCAGATGTTAACACACTAAAATAAAGCAGAACCATCCAAGTATTCTGTATCTTGTCTAAAAATAATATACTCATTGACCTTAACCCTATCAAACCAGTCCCATCTTCAAGGTCATATAAATAAGAAATATTTATCTTCTATGGAGAGGCTGTACTTGCAGCATTCAGTGTCGGAAAATGCTAAGCATACCTAACCCTACTGCTTTGAATGGAAGTTTGGGGTGCTCAGCACCTCCTGCCAGTCCTCAGTGCTAGGAAAAATCAAGTCCTAAGTGTACTAGGACTTGATTTGGCCTAGGCACCTAGTTCAAAAAAACCAGCTGGATTAAAAAATACAGACATACAACTGCAACCTCTAACACATACTTAATTTGGAAGAGATTTGCCCATGCTCTATGTTGCCTTGACAGAATAATTTCAACCACCTTTGTTATCCCTATACAGATTTCAAGTGAGAATACCAAGGCAGCGTGCTACTGTAGGTCTCATGAGGTTGAATACCAGGCTGCAGTGGGTCATGGCAGCAAATTCCACCCTGTGAAACTCTTTACTTCCCTACACCTGCAATTATCCCAGAGGAGACTCTGCAAGTGCAAGACACTGTGCTCCAACAGCACAGCAAAGGAGCACAGAAAACAATGGGAATGTCATGACTGCATTTCTGAAGAGTTCAGGAGACCTCTCAGTTATGGCAGTAATAGTGAACAAACAGATAGTCAAGTATCTTTGGTATGACTGACAAGAAAATACTTATTAGAGGTCAGAAAGGCCATTTAGTCCCAAGTATGCTCCTAGCCAGAGCAAGCTAATAGGTGCTACTACAAAGCCACTTAAACCCTGCAACAACCCCTAACAACCAGACTTGGGACAGGGAATGCAAGGAATGTTAAGGAGTCACAACCACACCAAGTGGTCTCACATTTGTGAGGTCAAGTTTCAAAACACGTATATTATTCGTATTTTCCACAGCTGAATGTGGTGGCGTGGGGGAAAGTGGTTTCAAAGTAATCAATGTATATGCAGTCTTTCACTGCACACAGGCATCACTTCTGTATGCATTTAAGAGATTTACTAGCACAGAAGCACAAAATGAACTCTGAGGATGCTGGTGATGCCAAGAATCTCCTTGCAAATGTTTCCATATTGAACCCATGGTATAGTCTCTGTTTTTCAGCCTGTCTAATAGGGGCTCTGGTACCTGATAGAGAATGACTGACTATAAAAATAAAGATTCAGCTTACTCCCTGAGGTATGCTGTACTGCCAGATCAAAGTGCACACACTTGGCATCCTGGAAATGCAATACTACTGCTCTTACTCTGCAAATGCATGGCACAAAACTGGGGACAATGATCGTTAGAATCCTGGGACAATGATCCTTATATTTCTATTAAAAAAAGTACGGAAAACTTAGAAACAACGTCCTCAGTAGAACTGGAAGTAATGTTTTAAAAAAGCTACAATGATTTTATATTGGCTATAATTCTAACTTTAGTTAGCAAGAAAGTGGAGTGGGAAGGGAGAATATTCAGAAGAAAAAAACATGCAGGCAATCGACAAGGGACATGCCAAAGAAATATAGCAGCTTACTTCCTTATCTCACAGCTAGCCCTTGTTATATTTCAATTAGATTTTGAAACCAGTATCCTATACTGGTATGACCAACTGTCTAGCTTCCTGTAATGTCCCATCTGCCATCTTCTACAAAAAAACAGTGCCTCATTCTGCTCCTTTTAAAGCCAATCTTGAAAGATTTTAGCTACCTGCAGGCATTTCTGGGCAGCCAAACAAGTGAAGTTGGCTGCAGACATTTCTCAGCATCAGGCTGCCAAAAGCCACAGGGTCATCTGCTCCTCTCCTTCCCCCACGCCACAGCTCAGCTGCGCCTACACCACTCCTGTGGTCTTGGTCCAGCCTGTTCTGAAACTCACCAGCCACAGATTTACTGCAACCTCCTGAATCTCCTCCTGCTCTTCACTCTCATTAACATTAGGAAGCTCTTTCTCCTAGCTAACCTAAATCTCCCTTGCCCATACCTTGCTGAGTCTGGAAGCTTCACCCAATGCAATCCTTCATGTCGTGCATGGTTTGTGATCCAGGTGGATCCAAGAAGGAAGGAAAATCCTCCACCACAGATGCATGCAGGATTAAGATGGTATTTTGACTTGGAGGAGGTGAATTGACAACAGTGAGAAGGGAAACAGAACTAAGGTAAAATACTGGATCCCAAAAGATAAGAATATGATCTCGAATTTAACAAATGTTTATAAACAGTGAAATCCAATATTTAATGTAGTAAATGCAACTGCATCCAACAGGAAGACACAGTGTAGAAGCAAAGCAGTAAGACTAAGAGGTACCATAAGGTCCACTGCAGAATTAAAAATCTGCAATAGCAGAGCCAGGCCTGCTTCAACACAAGCAGAAAAGAAGGAACTAAGATATTTTGGATCTACTATTGTTTTCTGATTTATTGCTCTCTTTCCTTTATGCTAATTTGCCCCAGTTTTCTTCCAAAAGTGAGGACAACAGCTTGCAGGAGAGAGAGAGAGAGGGAAGAATCCTTCCTCACCTCCCCAGCTTTGAGGCACACCTCCCTCAGCTCCCCTAAACTTGTCTTTAATGTCCTCACACATCGCAGGAGTTCCACTTTCTTGTTTAAAAAAAGTGGCCACCCATCCCCCAGATCAGAGACTGTCATGTGGAAAAGAAAGCTTCAAAGAAAAAGAAATATTTTGGGAAATGTGAGATGCTTTTAAATAAATACATAAATAACAATTATAATTACTAACATATATAAAGCTTTTATTAAAAATAGTATCTTCTATGTATTTCAGAAATCAAATGTCAAAACCAAGATATAATGTGACAGAAAGAATTCTGTGACAGTAAGAATTTTAAATTATAAGACATATTCTCAGAGTGAGAATAATCTACATAAACTGTGATGATATCTCGTATGTTATGTAGTTTTCCTAAATGCATCAGTAGTGTTCAGAGTGATATTCTTCCCTTACAGCACAAAAAGAACAGTATTTTGTCTATGCAAAACTCAATTATTTTCTAAATATGTTAAAAGAGCTCAAACCTATATTTAATGATTCAAAAGTTGTGAAGCAATTTTGCAAACACATTAAAATACATTAAGAAAAAGAAAGGGGGTAAAAGTTTATAAATTAATTTTAAGTTATTTAAGATGGGACATGATTATTACAGAAGCACAGAATCATTTAGGTTGGAAAGGTCCTCTGAGATCACCAAGTCAAATCTAGTCCTTTCCCTGATCACCACCTTGTCACCAGACCATGGCACTAAGTGCCATATCCAGTCATTCCTTGAACACCTCGAGGTATGGTGAAACCCACGCCTCCCTGGGCAGCCTGTTCCAATGCTTAACAATCCTTTCTGTGAAGAAATTCCTCCAATGCCCACACTGAACCTCCCCTGGCACATCTTGAGGAGGTTTCCTCTTGTCCTGACACTGGTTACCTGGGAGAAGAGACCGACCCCCTCCTTGCTACAACCAACAAAAAATATAAATATGAAGCCACATAAACCCCAACGAGGCTACGCATATAATTTCCCATGTATGGAGTATCAGGACACACAGGTAAACCTATAAATAAGTAACACCACCAGGCAGAGTAGTGGCTGTGCAGGCCTTGCTGCAGGTCTGGGGCTGCTAGGGAAGGTAAGGACAGCAAGCGACGGCGCCTCCCGTGCTCTTTGCTCTGGAGCCCCTGTGGCTGGAGCTGGCTGTCTTTTGATCTTCCTTGGAGTCTGAGGAGCCACCAAAGGATTAGACTGATGAACTTGTTCTCCAGGCTTGATAAATGAGGCTCAGGACATTAATAAGCTTCACTCGGCACTGAATTTCTCAAGCCAAGCTCTGAATTTCTTTGGGCATACTTTGGTAGATTTGTTGCCTCTGGAAAAGGACTCATGTTGCTACTGGACATGGGATACTTCAACATCATTAGAAAAGGAGCTAGAGCCAAATGGTGAGGAAAATTCAGCAAAATTAAGGTATTTAAAATAAAACAGATTTTTAAGACCTAGTAACAGTCAATACCTCCTTCTGACTAGAATATGCTATTTTCCTATTTCACAATCACTTACATTGTGTGGGTATATATATAAGCACGAATATATAGTTACTATTTTTAAAGTGTTTATTTTTAAATATCCATTTATATCCATTATATATTTATGTATTCACACATACTGTACTAACAATACTTACTAGAAATATTGAGAGCGTTTTTCCTATTCAAAACATTCAAACCCACACTTTCACACAACACAGCTAATTTGGCTGGCAATGAAACAACCAGAAGTAACTTTAATATCCATCCTTCTTAAAAATTTATAGGCTACTTCTCTCAAACATATTCAGATGGAAAGAGAACTGATCTTTGGAATTTTGGTCATTCCATCAATGTATGAAAGTGATCAGCGAGCAGCCACTATCTTAACTGAATCCACAGGTCCATTCTTTTAAGTAATTTATTTATTGAATGAAGATAGCCAAGAATTTAAAATATTGTTATTGTTACTATGATATGGTACCTTGGTCTGCACTTTTTATTAACAACAAATTTCAACACCACCAAAATGTGAAATTTCACACCAGGATTTTCTCTACAGTACACTTTTATTCCAAATAACTGCCTACTATGGCATCCACAAGTCTTATGGAAAGCATTTGTTGATGTTTTCATAATCTTATGCATTTGTATGTCCAGACAGCACATCTTGACAACATACTGGCTGCAACAAAGTGCTACCACAGTTCCACAGGCAACAGCATCTCAGTGCTTTTTTCACTACCAGTGTACCCTAAGGCTAACTATCCTTAGGCAGGCACAGCTTTATGTGTAGTAGGCAAAAAAAAAACATACCCAAGAGCTTCCAGGACATTTTAGTTTTAAATGGTCAAAGACAGAGCAAAAGCCTCCTAGTATTTCAGTTCTGTGCCCATTGTAACTACTGAATTCTTGTCTTACCAATGCAAAGATCTTCATAGACACAAACACTTTCATAGCCTTATGTGTCACCAAAATGATGGAGCTTGAATTTTCCATGCTTGTTCTATGAATGTGAAACTACATGTCAACATTTTAGAAACTGAATTTTATTTCAGAATAAAAAAAGATAGTGTTAACATCTAGTGAGAAGAAAATTACTTCCAAAACTGCTGAATATTTAAATCTGGCATTTTATATCTGCCTAGTCTATAATATGTATGTGTCATAAATAAGAAGTATTATTATAGAAAGCATGAATTGAAAAATTTCCTCAGAGGACAACATTTAATACTGAATTTCTTGTCTTAAACACATGTATAGAACTTGTGCCTGCCAGGTATTGTAGTGCAGTGAGCTACGTGAATGACCTTAAATGGAGATAAATAAATTATTTTTCTTACATGAAGTTTTTACATAAGACTACATTCCATTCTAAAAGTTGTGCTATAAATTTAGCAAAATCAACAATAGCAAAATAAGAATCTGAGTCTTAAAGCCTGTGGTACAGAGAAGATTAAACTAGGTAGAAGACTTTTAAGATTCTACACAGAATCTTAGAAGCACAAAAATATGTTACTACTGAAGTTTATTGCAGTGGTTCTCTAATTAAGCAGCTTTTCTTCTCTCTCTTTTTCCCACATCCTAAAATGCAAGAGCCTGGCACTTGGAGATAGCATCTCCCTCTACTGCTGTCTGGGAGGCTCTGGACCAAATTTTCTTGCCTTTTTTTCTGTCCCAGGCTCCTGACTTTGCCTCATCTCTTCTGCAGAACCATCCCCTTGCTCTGCTTTCAGCAGCTGCCTGGCAATGTGTCCCAGGGTACATTCCCACTCTCAGAAGGACCCCCTACTGAAATGAAGCTTGCCAAAATAGGACAGACAGTTTATTGAGTTTTCTCCCAGGGAACTGAGTTAGTTTAATGGCAATGATTGGTAAAGTCTACTGCTTAATTACAATAGTATTAGGGTAAATTCTGCTTAATGGAGATGCTCACAGCAAGAACCAAATAAATGAATTATTGTTAAAAACCTTTCAAAATGACCAGTGATAGTTTTAAAGAAATGTTAAAGTTCTGCTGTTTTGTTAAACAGGTGTCAAAATGAACCATGGGTACATGTAGTCTCAAAAAAGGCCTATAGCTAAGGAAACATGGTTAAAAAATAAGACCAATTTTGTGTAAAAGTCCACTGTTGATATTCTGGAAATAATCAAATAATAAATGAAAAAAAAAAAAAGCAGAAATAATTTTTTTTTTTTTTTAAAAGGATCTAAAGTACAATTGTGCATGAAAGTTTAAAAAATGGTTCTTTTGTCATTGCATTCTGCTAAACTACATGTCTATATTAATGGGAGAACACTCGGTAAAAGTTGAAGTAATGTGAGGGGATGTGTTCTCAAAGATCATTGTGGATGGCCATGTGGACATCTTGGCATATCTCAATATTTTTTAAAATATTTCAGTTTGTAGGAAGGCCTCAAGTTCTGCCAGAGGAGGTTTACACCAGATATGAGGAAACGCTTCTTCACTTTGGCAGGCATTGGAACAGGCTGCCCAGAGAAGTGGTGGCATCACCATCCCCAAGGTGTTCAAGAGACATTTGAATGTGTCACATGGGGACACGATTCAGTGGTGAACACAGTGCTGCTGGATGAACAGTTGGACTTGATGATCTTAGAGGTGTTTTCCAGCTTTAAGGGCTCTATGACTCTAAGCATCCAATCCCAACACATGCACAGCACATCAGCACGTAGTTGTTGGGTGACATCATGTGCTATCCTAAGTGCTGCAACAATAACATCTGCTCATGCTTGGGATGGAAGGAAGTTCCATCTAGTTCAAGACATGAAAGAGACTGACACTAACAGTAGTAAAAATGAGAAAGAAATGTTTTTGTAGTCACTTGAAATATTTAAAGGAATAAAAGTAATATAACAAAGATGAGAATCAAGGTTCATTACTCAGTACACTATTTTTGGTAACTTAATATAAAAATGTGTCTGTGCTATTAAGAGCCAAATTCTCCAATTGCAATAAAATATCTAAAGATAAACTCTATCTTATCCCTCTCCATGTTTGAATATGAGAAAAAGAAACTAAGGACTGGCTACAGCCTGACTATGGACAGACTACAGCCCCTCTGTAGCCATGCAGCACCTCCAACACAAGTCCCCAGAAAACCCTCGTGCTGCAGTTCTGAAGATTGAAAGTCACTGTCTACTACAGACATGAGGTTTCTGACCCAAAGTGATCAGCCACAGATTAGTGAGTGAATAACTTTACTGCATTTTGAACCTTGGCTCCTCAGCCCTCACACACTACCCAGTGCAACGGCTCCATGAGCGTATCTTCCAGAGATGTCTCTTTGGTGTTGAACCTCCCAGATCCCATTTAAGGGCCCCTGCTGTGTCCTACTGCTTGCCTGGCCCAACCCTGCACATTCTCCTGTGGATTCTCTTCACATCCACATTGAATCCTCTTTTCCTTATCAGGCTCATACAGGCCTGCCCCGCATGCTCTTCCCTGCAACAAGGAAACGAGAATGGCGAGCTGAATACAGCTGATCAGTGTTTTGCTTTGCAAAACCCTGCCATGGGCACAGATTAACACCAAAAACTAGATGGCACCAGCCAAGGGAAAAGGCCTCTTGGAATGCCTCCACACTACTGCTGGAGCGACCACTGTTCAACATCTGTCGTGGGCTATGTGGTTCAGGGCTGCTTTTGTTTCCATGGGCCTCATTCCCACCAAGCTGTCCCTTCAAACAGGGAAAATATTTACAGCTGAAAGAAGCAAGTGAACAGCATTTTCTTAACTAGGTTGCCAGTGCCTTGAATTTAGATCTGCTTGCACCCAGCAACTGCTCTTTCAGTGGTCTGCATGTCCAGTCTAGAGAGGTCTTCTGCTCTTTTCACCTGCATGGTCATATTAGACTTGGCATTTGTGCAAACCCACTTTCCTGTTAGACAGGAATCAAACTAGGAGTATGATGCATCAAAATATATTTCTATCTATTAGTGGGTATCCATGAACTACTGAATTTTCTGTGATGCAGCAAGACACAGATTTGGAGCCTTCACAGTCAAATTGTATTGTCTTCCATTCTACAGCTGAGTTCTCACCGGCTGTAGACAGCCAGTAGTATTGTTCAAACTCTTCATGGGTCTGTTTGTCTAAACAGGGAGATTATATTAAATCTCAAGCAGAATTTGGAAATATGTAGACATTCATTTTCTAGGCTTGAAAAGATATTCCTAGGCATTTAACTTTCCAGGGACTACCCAATTATTACCGAACAGCGGATAGAAAGTGAAAGTAGTGGGAGGAAATGGAAGGCAGTAAACTCCATGCCCAGTTGTGCTGACAGATACAAATTATGCATGCAGCTGAGAGCAGAGGAATTTTGGTAGTTTGGCAAAATTACAGGAATAGATAAATGTATCTAAATAGGAGATCTATTGCTTTAAATATAATAGAAGTATCTATATAGGTATCTACAAATATTTAAGAATGATATAGGAAGTTCTTAAGGTCAAACAGAAATATAACTTAAATGTGCAGGCAAGTTTTAAGATCCAAGACTGACTTGCTAAAAACAACATTTTAAGATTTTCTGCTGGCTGCATGTAGACAGTTTCATCAACAGTAACTGTAATAATAGCATTCCTCATTTCATAATGCAATTGTATGTAATTAATGACTATTTGCTAAACTCCTAGATGAGAAAAATTAAGAACTTCATTAGTCATTGAGCTCTTTCAAGTCTACCTTTAGTTTGAGTATTCTTCAGTCCTGATGTGGATCTTGCTCTACCATATTTCCCAACAGTGCTGCAACACCATTGGTGATATCAACACCTGGTATTCCTATTGCAATTGTGAACAGCATTAAACTAATTTTTGTTCAAGGTACCCAGTCTTCCACTACTCTGAGAGTATGTATACTGCTAACATATTTCAAGACAGAAACTTGAAAGATCTAAAATGTAATTGACATCTGGCACGGTGACTCAATTAAATACCGTGCTGAATTAATTAACGTGCTCCATCTCATGAGCCAACAGCAGCAAGACCATATTCAGCAAGGCAGCACTGATGGAAACAAGAAGATATCACATGTACAGGCTGCATTCAGTGCAGAGTGCCAGGGGAATAAGTAAGCTCTGACTGTTACAGCATGAATGAATCCTGTGAGGCACTGTCACACTGCAATCACTAAACAGTACAGTCAGGTAAGATACTTGTAGTAAGACACAAACTGATTTCCCAATAAAGGTAGTAGCTGCAAAAGTTATGATATTTACTCACATGGGGATCCCTGAATTTTTCTTTCCTTTCCTCTCTATACAAAAAAAGCCACATTAAAACTCTTCTCGAAAAAATTTGGTGTTTATAGCAGTATAATGTTTGAGGTTGTCATTCAGAAAAGAAATAAACTTGTTTTCAGGTCCTCATGTGAAAGTTTGATTGAATTCTAGGGATGTGAGGCTCTACCCAAATGAGTTTCCCAAAACAGATATAAGTAACCTAAGTAAGGAATCCCAGCTCTCCTAATGAGCAACAGATAACATGTACAATAGTGAGATAAGTAATCAAATGGGTCAAAAAATCACGAAAAAACCCAGAATAATTTCAGGACAAAAAAAAAGATAAAAGAAAACCATGTAGAAACTGATGTTTCTGATGTAGGAGTTTTGTTGCTTTAACAGCAAATTAAAGTTGCATCAAAAGGTTTGCATTTCTTCACACAGCATTTTAAAGTAACAAATGTAGGATTACCAGAAACATCTGATATTTGGGAAAAAGAAAAAAATACTTAGAATCAGAGAATAATTCAGGTTGGAAGAGATCTCTGGAGGTCATCCAATCCAAAGTCCTGTTCAAGGCGGGGCAAACTTCAAAGTCAGATGCAACTTCCAAGTTAAATCAGATTGATCAAGATGATACCCAGTTCAGTTTTGACTTTCAGGGAATGGAGTTGCTCAGGGGACAAAACAATATTTCTGGGAACTAAAATTCTGTTTACAGGAACTTTTTTCAGATTTCCACATGTGTCTATATTTGTAGGCAAAATGAAATTAAAATCTTTCAAGTATTAGTAAAAATAGACTTTATGATTTTTAATTTGACAATAAAAAAAGTATATTTCCAGTTTAGTGAGAAAAAAGTCCTGAAGGTTTTCATCACACATCTCTGTGAACTATACTGAGAAAGCTGTTCTGTCCCATTACAACAAAAAAAAAAAAAAAAATATTAAAGGCAGTTCTGCACACTGCTCAATTACCAGTTCATTAAAACCTAACTATCTCGGCTAAATGCTTTTGATATAGCAAAAATTGTATTTGTCCAAATTTAAAAAGCAATAACAGATCTTAAAACATTCCTGTGCTATTAAGGGAGAATATGATTGTATGATTGGCTGCTGACATGTTGACATGTTGTAAATGCATTCTAAGAATATCTGATAAAGATAAATTTTGTAGAGAAGGGACAATCAATACCACCTCCCCTACTTAAACATTATCTTCATGTTGTATATGCCTGATGAAGTGGTACAAGT
Source organism: Pyrgilauda ruficollis (assembly GCF_017590135.1). Taxonomy (NCBI): domain Eukaryota; kingdom Metazoa; phylum Chordata; class Aves; order Passeriformes; family Passeridae; genus Pyrgilauda; species Pyrgilauda ruficollis. Next base: position 10,889,714 of record NW_024523822.1, on the reverse strand, counting down.
GGACAAAACCAAAGTAGCATTTCTCTACAGTATGGATTCTGGAGACACTTTGAGCTACAACAGGACTAAGGTTTCTGATATATGAAAGGTGATGAAATCAGTTATACTGGGATTCAGAAAAATATTTAAATTACAGGTCGTTGTCACATATGACCTTTTAGGAAAAACAATTTGAGAGTGATGACAAGCCAATAATAAAATAGATGAAGAAATAAAAATTAAATGGATGGAGAAAATGAGAAAAATTCAAATTTTTCAGTTTCTCCTTTCTAACAAATAAGGTTATTTGTTAATAAGGTGCTTTGACTCTGCAGTACTTCTGAAAATCTGTTCTTTATTCAGGTGCCTGAATGGGAAATTTGATCTGGATTGGGAATACTGAACTCTTGGAAACTTAGACAAAGTTCCATGCCTCTTTCTGCAACATTTCTTAGCACCATTTGATGAATAAATTACATTAAGAGAGTCAAAATAGTAAGATTTTAAATGTCTACTATGCATTATATCTATACTATACTATTCTATGTACTCAGAATAACACTTCACTCAAATTTTAATATGCATATTTACAGAAAGTAGCATGCATCCTGTCCAGTAACTCTTAGAAAGAGAACTCCATTATATAGGTATAGATTCTCCAGGGAGGAGTTGAAGAAAATCCATTTCCCCCTTTTTCTCCCTTGTCCACACAACCCCTCTCTCACACTGTCCCAGATGATGCACCTGCAACTCAGCACTCCTCACTCTCTTCAGGTCCTGCAAGGGCAGGATGACACCCAGTGCTGGGGAACACTGGGAATCTCAGTTTCTACATTCGCAGCACAGAAGTGCGTACCCAAAATGTCTGTAATCCCTTCCTGTGAAAATGTCCCACATGTCTTTATGCTGAATACGTGCAATGCAAGGTCTGCAACAGCAAACAGTGATCCAGCTGCAGATAACAGTTCTTCAGAAGTATCCCACAGGGCAATGCATGTTCCAAGACTGTTTAAACCTTTCTGGAGATATTAGTCGTTTCCTTCCTGATATTTTCAGAAAATTAATCTGAACTATACACAAATAATATTGAAGCTCAGACTTAAAACCAACACAAACAAAGATGAAATGAAGACCTAGAAATGACATGATTTTCAGTGCACTGAAGTGAGATCATTACTTTAAAGTAAAATAGTATACATACTTTGTGCAATCAGAATAAAAAATGAGGCTATTTGAGAATATATTATATGACAGATGTCTTTTGACGCTTTTCAAAAAAACCGTGAATTTGATGGAAGATTTTGCTATGTTCAATTACATTAAGGCAAATTTAATTAATTTTATGTTAAAATAATGTAGTTATTTATTTTCTATACATTTCTTTAATATAAATTAAGCATTCAGCAATTAATACTATGAAAAATTTAAAAAGCCACGAAAAAAATCAGATATTAGTACTGGAACACAGCACCTTGGTTCAGCAAACAAGGAAGTGACATTTCCCTTCAGCAAAAGAACAAGTTAAACACTATTAACCTGTGCTCCAAATAACTTCACGTGGATGGTTGCCATAGATGAACAAATTGGAGAAGAGCCAAATACCACTGTCCGTTAAAGCTAACAATGCCTGTTTTCAGATGCTCCGTCTGAGGAGCAATTCAGGCTGTTCCCTGAAGAATGACACACAGTATAACAAAGAGAAGTGTCCTGGAGCATTACATACCAAGGTGTTATTATTCAGATCCATCTTCCCAGTGAAAGGCCCCCATGTTGTTCCGACCGGAAGCTGCTGCCGGCTCTGAATCTTGCGCTCCCCGTCTTTCTGGACCACCTCCAACTCTCCTGCAAACAAAGAAAACAAGCAGTGTTGAGAGTACTTTCACTCATGCCTTGACAACAACCACCTCTCCCTTTGTGTGGGTTTTACAAGCACAATGTTCTGAGGACCAATATAATGAGAATTAATTATGCTTGTCTGAAAAACAACTGATCTTGTCATCCTGCAAAAGAAAAACAAACCTTTTTCCCTTATAATTATATTCAAATTTTGTTCAGAAAGTCCCATTCCTTTTTGCATCTTTTCACACACATTAGAGTTTGAAAGCAATTTTATTCAGAATAGCATTCCATGAGAGTTCTTAAGAAGTGCTGAGGAAGGGGGAAATGACAGCTGAAAAGAGAGGAGTCCAACACTAGCCACACCTGGTGCATTACCCTCCTTGATGCATTTTGCTGCACAAGATCACATTTTGAAGCATGCAGCAATTAAAAATTTCAGATAAACAGCATATACCCATAAAAAATTCACTACACCTCCAAGATACTACTAAAAGCATTTACTGCAATTACAAAAAGGATTTTGAACTTTTGAGATTTTACAAGCAGTAACATTTCAGAATTAAACAAAAAATAATTTTAATTGTTAGCTTAATGTTGTAAGACAAAATAAGTAAAAGCAATGGGAAAGCTGTATGATGATTTTTTGAATTGCCTAATTATTTTTAGTACATGATATATTTTTATTTTGAATAAATTTTCTTTTTGAATGCAAAGACATCAAAATTAACCACTTAAAAGAGAAATTTTTGCTTTAGCTCACCTTAACTTTTCTGGATTTTTCAGTAAAGAGAAAGAATAATACAATTCATCATTCTCATAGAGCGAAAAATAAAATTCAGTCACCACCTTTCCCACCCCATATTTTTTCATTTTATTTCAAGATTAAAAAACTAGTCTGGACAACTCTTCTTTGAAACCAGTCTCTTCACTAAGACTACTTTTTATGAACAAATGTTTCATTTAAAAATACAGCAACAGTTATATTTATATACACAATTTCTAGCATTATTTTCTAAATAAATTCTGGTTTCAGACTTTCATAGGGATACAATGGAACAAAGACAGGCTGATCTGTACTGCTCTTGTTAAATGTTTGACTGCTTTTTTCCATGCTCTTGCACTTCCAAGCTTTGCCCTTCCTGAAGGTAGACAAAAAATCTGTTGATCTCAGGAGCAGCAGAGCTCACCTCAACTTTGCTAAAGCCATGATTTTGTCACGATTTGTTTTCCATGGCTGCTAAAGCCCCTTGCTCCCTTTCCATACCAAACAGATGCAAGTGATTCCTGTCTTTTGCATCAGCACATCTCAACAACTCCACCCCAAACAAGGATGGTGCCTTTCCACAAACAGAGCAAAGTTCAACTGTGCAAGGAGTCAATTCGTCCCAGATTTAGAACGGGTGGTTGTTGTGAAATGAACCTTGGGCTGAAGGAAGTGAGTAACTCCTCCTGGCTCACAGGCAGCCTCCACAGACTTCCCCCAGCGAAACATTCCCCTGGATGCCTGGATTTACATTGCAGTCAGGCTGCAAAGCTTTTATTTGTCCACAGGGGTTAATCTTGACCATCTTCCAAAGAGAAGAGTTGGCTCCAGCTTCCATTTTCAAGCACAGAAATCTAAATTTCACCTCTGAGTGTTGCAGATTACAAAACTACTCTACGTAAAATCGTGCATCAGATCCTTCCTGCAAACTGGAACAAATCTAGGAAATAGAGCTGTATTGGTTTACAAAAGCTTCTCTGTATGTGGGTGAGTCCTCATCATGACAGTGCTATGACATTTTAAGAGACAGTATGTGAGCAGGAAAGCTTATGGATTAATTATATCTAATTTACACATGTGACATGCATGTGTCCAAACTGAAAAAAACCCCAAACAACCATAAAAGTGTTTTTTCCTTCTCACAGTCACATTGCTACAAATTGTATTAGCTTTAAAAATCTCTTTATATGTTAATTATGTAAGAGAGAAATTGCAAAGTAACATGTTTATCACTTAGCCATACTGCAGCATTTTCTCTCTACATAGAGATGAAAACTGCAGCATTTGCTTGCTTTTCCACACTAAAAAACAGCCATGTCTATGGACATGTCACATTTAACTGATACCAGAGGAATCATGAGAATCTTTGAAAACCCTTTTAAAAAATAATTCAGCCTCCCTTTCTGCCACTGACATTTTTCATTTGAAAAGGGTTCAGACACAGTCAAACAGTGACTCCTTATCTGTACCTGTGGATTTACAAGCAGGCCTGTCTTTTAATGGATTAAGAACGACAAACTTGGGGCAGATCAACCACTGATATCCAAAAAGCTACCAAAGTTTTAAGGTACACATCATTACACATTATATTTTAAATAAAATTAATAACATGAATCTTATACCTGATAAGTAGTTCCGATTTGAGGCAAGCATAAGAACAAGCATTTTTTTTCCCAGATATATTTTTTCCCTTCTGTTGACAATTAAATAAGGTACTATGGAGTATCTCTGCTATTCTCTTTTGTCACAGTTCAAAGCTGTAGTTCAGGCAATATTCACTATATATGAATACTTTGAAATGTACTGCCTATGGGGTAACATCATGCTGAATTGTACTGAAACTGCTGTGTTTCCCCACCCACTTAGAACACCGTGAAAGAGGAGTAGATTGCAGACAGGGTAACAAAATGTTTTCCTGCAAAGCCTTTCTGTTTCTCTTTATTGCAGTTCTCCAAAAAAGATACATTTCTCTCTTGTCACCATGACCAGCAGCCATTTTAATGCTATGGGTGAGTGTCAGAGTAGGAAGGACAATCTGCTTGCATTTTTAGGGAAAACGAGACAATCTGGTTATGTTTATACAAGGTGTAGCACATTACAATTTAGTCCTTGGCAAAGATTTTTTTTTTTTCAACCGAATATCTTTGGGTTTTTAGAGAAAAAAAATTAACACTGCCTGCAACTTCTCTGCATTTATTTACAACATTTTCCCCTCTAAAATTTCCTATTTGGTGAATGGTACCACAACTGCAGCACACAGGGGGTCAGTCTCTCACTTGATGTAACTGCAGCTGTCCCCTGCTCACTGCTGACTTCCCACAGGGATGCTGGTTTAAATGCCATACCTGTGGCCGTATGTAATGTGTGACTTCAAGGGTGTTTGCTGGAAAATGAGAACCTCACCCTGTGACTCTTAATTAAAAGGCTTTGAAAAATGTGTCAGCAAGACAAGATTTTCCCCTTCAGCCCCAGAGGAAGTTCAGATGTAAATCTGAAGTGCTCTCTACAGCTACCATCCCCTGCACAACTGCTCAGAATCTTCACAGATTACATCAGGAGAAGGAAGAGGATCTGAGACTTCATTGCTGTATCACCACTCACAGTAAGAAGTGCAAAGGCTCAGCTGGTACTGACTCCTCACATATACTGGTCCTTGGAAATTGCAACATGTGGGGAGGAAAAGAAAAGAAAAGAAAAGAAAAGAAAAGAAAAGAAAAGAAAAGAAAAGAAAAGAAAAGGATGAAAAGCTGCTGCAGCCTTCTTTAATCCATGTTCAAACCCAAAGGAAGCAGAAAATTCTGTGCCAAAAACTGTTAGGCACCTCAAGTAATCTGCAATCGCAACAGACCATCTCAGTACTGAGTACAAGTTCCTTCACAACAGCAAATTATAACAGAACTCCTTCCTACTTCCTTCCCTGGAATAAAATATGTGATATACTCATAATTTCCAAGCAAAGTAGAGAAGCAGTTTTACTCTCTTCATCCCAGACTTGTCAGCTCCCCAATCGAAAAGGACAGCAAGAAGTATGATAGAAGCAGCACTAAGAAATACAAGTACATAGGAAGTGATGCTCTGCTTTTAGTTTTTGTGAGTAAGGTAAAAAAAATTACTTAAGAGACATTTCATTTAGCGGTATTTACTTGCCCTTTCCTTGCTATGGAGCAAGTGGGTTTTTTGATTTTTTTTTCCCCAGCTTGTTCTTCAGGAACACATTTATTTCCAGCTTGCTGAGTAAGTTTATACAAAATATTTGAGACACATAGTATGGGCTAATCAATTTTGGTAAAAGATAATGCTGTTAGTGCTGTGGGCTGTTTCTCTTATCTTGTTGATGTAGCATACTTTTAAAGTCTGTGATTACTCAAAGACTTATGATAGCTGCACTGTAAAAGAAGCCTCAAGTCATGACTCACTAGTACAGCTATAAAACATCCCATGGCTTTTAAGATATTAGGCCACCTTGGTGGCTAGGAAACCAGAATGAAAGGACTCAATTTAGGACTCTTTTCATACATGCATATATTGTTTCAGGCATGCCACACAGGGCTTTCATTAAACAGAAGGTAGAGAGGTCAGTTTAGCTTTGTATTCTTTTACAGCACAATCAGGATCATTTAAAAAAAATCTCTCCACAAAACATAGAGTACACAAGAATCCAACAGGAGCTTTTGGCCCTAACAGGATTTGACCACAGTCTGACTACCAGAAAAATTCAACTACATATAGTATTTCTGAAACAAAATAATACTGGCTTTCATCCATCTACTTACATCTGGAGTAAGAAACAAAGGAGTATATATCTGAAGGTGAATGATGAAGAGCTTTTGTGGAACAAAAGGAGAACTACATTCAGAAATAACTGTATCCAGATTCATATGCATTTAAGACTTCTAAGCAAGTCACTGATAGCTTTGGGCATTAGGTTTTGGGTTTTTTTCTTAATTTAAAATAGCTTTCTAAGTGGAGTCGGTTCAAAACAATGAGTAAGCTCTTCCTCTGCTACAATTAGAGACTGGTTATTTGACATCATGGGGCTCTACCAATTTCCACAAGCAAATGGCTCCTTCTTTGCATATTTCCAGTCCACAGCCACCTGGCTCTCTAATGAGTATTTCTGCATGGCAGAAAAATTGTGCGTGTTGTAGTTTCAAGCAAGGACTCCTCTGAAGTCAGAGTGAGCTAGTTAAAAACACCCTCAGTTCTTAAGTGCTGCCCAACCCAGGAGCCAGCATTTGCCTGCCATCCTATATGCACAGGAAGAATCTGCAATTAATATTTGGCTGGTGATTGCTTCCATTATAACAAACTAATATGCGTAGGTCTGCACATAGCAATTCACTGATAGTGGAGAACTATCCCATTTCCACTTCTGTGATTCTTAATAAGGTAGCTCCAATATTCAGTGTTCACACACTTGTTTGGCAGACATAAACTGCATTATTGAGATACTTTCTGTAAATTCTCCTCCCTCAATTTTCAAGTCTCTGAGACACAACACACACTAAACTACAGTTTTGAACATAAACTTGAAATACGACATTCTCTATTCAAGTACTCCAGTCAAACCCTGATAAATCAGGCTGGCCATGCAGTGATCTTATCCCTTCTGACTCTTTAATAAATCGAACCTTGTAAGTTCACGCTGTTGGAAGTTGTCACTAAATGAAATTGTGACCTTATCCGATGCGTGAACTTATCCTGCTGACAACTACATTTATTGTACGGATAAGCATAAGGGAAAAAAAGAGGCTTTCGATAATTGTGATCTTACCCATATGCAACTCTAACAGATGGGATCTTTTTGATGTTCCATTTAATGATTTGTCTATGATGAGCCTCTACTCAGAGAAAAAAGAAATGTTCTTCATAGGTAAGTGGTAAGGGAACTGGTAAACTGTATGCAAAGTGCACAAAGAGGAGTGGCTGACAGCAGAGAGTCAAAAGCTATTAGCTTAACACAAAGAGCTTTGAATTAGTTGGTAATTGCACTGGAAAAGACAACGTAATGGAAATGGTAAAACAGTAACTTTCCCTTTCCACAGGACTCATTCAATAGTCCAAAATCCAGAAACAAATAACTGTGACTCTGAGGCAGTAACCCAAAATATGCTGTGCTATGGCACTTTATGATGAATGAATTAATGAATGAGTGAATGAATGAATGAACAAAGCCTCTTCCAGCACTGATGAGATGCTTGCCTCTGTTATTGTGGAAGAATATTAGGTAACAGACAATTCATAGAATCATATAATAGGTTTTTGAACATGGTTGGAAAGGACCCTTTAAGGTAATCTAGTCCTACCTTCCTCCACCAAGAAGGGTCATCTTCAATTAGATCAGGTCATTCAGAGCCCTGTTTAACCTGACCTTGAATGTTTCTAGGGATGGGACATCTACCACCTCTGGGCAACCTGTTCCAGCATCTCACCACCTTCAATTTAAAAATCCCTGAAAATGGCAAATCACCTCATATTACTGTGTCTGTCAGGGATTTAATACATCATGTTTCCTAATTCTCACAGTGGACAATACTGTATCCATTCTGCAGTCAGTGCACTGACTCCAGAGCAAGACGACCTGGGCAGTGTCAGGGTACAGTCTGATTTGCAGCATTACAAGTCTACTGGGGGATTCAAAAATTGTAGTTATCTTACTAGGAAGGCACTTACATACGAGACAAATTCACACTGAGTACAAGCAGAAATGGACTGAATTACAGTCAAACTCTGAAAGAAATTTTATCATTTGCTTTGCTACGAAAACGGCATTCTCAGGGGTCTTGGCAAAACAGAGGTTATTTAGGTTGTCCACAAGCAAAGGCAAAACTTCATGTTGCTTCCCAAAAGATGGGGTAGGACAATGTTAGGATAAGATAGAAGGTGGAACAGATTCGGGACTGAAAACTGAGAAAACAGCTCTGGATTGGAGTCACCCTGCAGGGAGGGCTGCTATTCTGCTGCCACTGAGGTGGTGGAGGGCTTCTGAACATAGCATCCTTTTTTTCTTTTCTGAAGTTATTGCCACCCACCAGCAACTACTTCTCCCAGCCCTGATCCTTCCAGTATACATCCCACTTAAGGAATAGAGTGAACCAAACCTCAGCCATGAGGGAAGTAGACACAAGAACAGGCCGGAGGTACTTGTGGCTCTAACCTAGTGATCTCCTTTGCCTTTGATTAGAAGCAGGTCTAGATAGCAAAGGCCATGAAGGAGAAGCTGCCACAAGCTGCTTCATGCCTAACTCAGCTGCCTAACATTGCTGCATCTTGACAATACTCCCACAGGAGTATTGGGCAGCTGTGCACTCTAGGTAAGGATGACAAATGAAAACCCTTCTCTGCTTTCTATAACAAAAAACTTGCTGCTCCCTACCTTTCTTTAGAGCCCTGAAAGTCAGAAGCAGAGTTTCTTTATCTCTTCTACCTGCTGCTAGAACTGCAAATGGCAGAGAGTGCAGGTGCTATCCTTATCTGCAACAGCATTGTCCTACATCAGGCAATAAAGGGAAGGAACAAATATTGTGAAAGTGAGGACAGAGAAAGCCTAGGCAAAGATTTTCAGAGAAAACAAGAGCACAGAAGGATGTGGGGTGGGGGGAAGGCAGAGAGAGAGGGCAGAAATAAATTTAAGAAGCAAAGCAAGAGAGAAGTCTAGGGAAACAGCTATCTGAAGACTCAAGTCGAGTCTGATCAGGACACAAAGACAGCACCCGGAAAAAGAGGATCATAAGATATTCAAGAAAATTGGGATGCAGAAAAATTGCCAAGTAAGAGAAGAAACATCTTTCTCCAAACCTGAAACACAAGAGAAGTGCATCAATTCCCATTTAGAATTAGAATGCAAACACTACTACTTTCTAGCCAAGGCATCTGTGCTATTACAGTGCTCAATTCATAAGCTAAACCACTAAAATAAAATATACTTATTCTAATATCTCATTGCTCAGCTGCATCCTGGCTAAACTGAAAAACTGAAGTGTGTCTACACTGCACCCAGAGAAGTGATTTCACCTGACATTTGGTCAAACCCATTCTCTACATCCAAGTAGCCAGATCACCATGTGTGCCATAAAACTTTTTTGAGAAAAAGTTTCATTACTGATTATCTAGTTTACACCAGGCTCCAGCTATGCCCATGACACTAACTGGTTGATGTGACTTCAGGTATGGGTACACAAACTGAAATACACAGCTAACTTCATTGATTCAAATGTGCACTATGTTTTGCAGCACAAGCATAGCATTCAGAGACCAGAGTGTCAAAATAAGTGACTGACACTCCAAAAATTCTCTATTTGAGATTTTTGGCACTCTATTTGTATTCAGTTACATAAAATAAATACAAAAGAAAAAAGTTACCTCACACTCCTGTAATCTACAGAATTTAGGAGTACAGGATCACATCCCAGATTAGAAAAACACAGACCTATGGTGATGAACACTGTCTGCACCAATTTGAAATGACAATGCTAATTCTACATTTGGGGGGAACTGAAAGGGAGAGCAATTAATTGAATAAATGTTAATAGCACATAAATTGAGTAGATACTAAAGAAATGGAAATGGCAAACTAAATAACAATTTTTCATCACATATGCCATCAAAATAATTTTTATGGTTTAAGGTGAACTAAAAGTACTGTTTTTTTCCCCAAAAGTAAGAAAGGAGGGAGTACCTAATGAACATGGTTGCTAGAATTTGATTAGAATTTTATATTTTTACACAAGTCTATAGACTTTTCCTTTATTAGGACTGCTTCACTAAACCTACAGAAGCATGTTAAAGAAAAAAAAAATGGGGAAAAAAGTAGAAAGAAAAATACATACACTCAAGATATGCTAACAATGCCAAAGGTTTGTTCACTTGCTTCAGAGTCAAGATCCACATAATAGAGCAAATACTGTGTTTATATCAGCACCTAGTCTACAGATAGAGGCAAAATAAACCCTGCCATCATGGCAAAATCCTGATCCTGAAATGAAATAAGAAGAAAAGATCTTTAGTTTTCAAATCTACTAACTGCAAGGACAATTTACCCTCTGTTTTCTACCTCCACATCTCAGAAGAAAAGATTTTTTTTGTTTATTTGTTTTTCTCGATAGTTTTGCATCTTTGTGTAGTTCAAGAGGTTTGTTACTGCCTCCATATGTTAGGTAAACCTGGAGTAGAAGTACTTGCAAAAATACAGAAAAAAAAAAATCCCCAAAGACAACTAGTGTAGCCAAAGAGCCCTAACTGCAGTTCTCTATGACAGGAATAGTGTAAACTGCTTTCTCACATGGACAGTCCATAGTGGCAAACACCCTCCCAGTTATGCTGTAACACTGCACTGACCCAGCAGGCTAAGCAGGTTCTTCATCCCTGCTACTTGCAGCTCGCACAGCTTTGATCCCTTTCTCTCCATCAGGAATACACAGGACACTGAAATGCCAGACTTGGCAAGAGCAGGCTGACAATACTGCTGAAGAAGGTTTTCTCGATAAGATCATCATCTCTTTCTGGATACTCCTGGGTATGCTCCCTCCCTCAGCAGAGGAACAGTAGCCCCTGATAAATGTCCCTTTGTGTGCAGATTCTCCCCAATATATGCAAAAACATTTCAGTTCTGAGTCTGTCTGCTTTTTCTTTGCTTCATATAGCTGAAATACACTTAGAGGTTTATGAAGCATTGTATGTAAGACAATAGAAAATGGGCACAACCGAAAATACAGCTTACATAACGCAGACTGAAGTTTTTTTCTGAAATACATGCTATTCTGCATGGGAGAAAATCCAGCATTTCACCATCACCTACACCAATCTTTCCCTAGGACTTCTTGGAATCCTTTTAGCCCTGAACCAGGATAAGGATGCTCACTTTCTTTTTTTTTTTTTTTTTTAACAGTATTATTTACACAAGTATATATGATAATTATATAAAACAAATCATAAACATTTGCATGTTTACCCAGTTGCTGGATCTCTTTTTTACTTGGAAAAAATGAAAAATATCAATGCAGCCTGTGTTGCTACTGAATGTAAAAAGCTACTGAAGTTAACTTAGTATGAAGACTGATGTATCCATATTTATGTAATTAAATATATTACATGAGCAAAAATGTTTTGAAAAGTATTCTTTTTTACTCTAAAAGCAAAGCAATGAGATCATCTGTGACCGTATCTGTGGTGTCTTCTCAGTTTACAGTACTTATGCTTAGAGATAGAAGGATCCATTTTCATCTCTCATTTGTGTAACAGCAGATAAGTTATTTGCTTTCTATCAGATATGCATACTCAGAGCTATGAAGCCACTGCTTAGACACCAATATCTAGCTAAAAAGTATGTGAGCCAAACTGCCCAAATGTCTTGCAAAAGAAGCAGATGCTTTAATAGTATTTTCTTATTTCCTGTCAATGTTTCCAACAAAATTCTGAGAGTACAAAGAAAAAGACAAAAATCTCAGCAAAGACTCAAATTTATCAGTATTTAGTGCAACCATCGAAAAGATCTAGTTATTGTTGAGATTAGGAAAGTGAGAGGGAGATGGGAACAAAGGGAGATTGAATGCTATGCTCCACTGCATGCATGCAATATATAGTCACATCCATTATAAATGCAATTTATATGAAAAGCAACATTATTATAAATAGAGATAAATGTAGTATAACTATAATGTACAATATCAAGATTCAAATTAATAATTCCTTTGCACTTGCTGAGGATGGCCACGCATAACAGACACATGGCTGTGCACTGCTCCAGCACTCATGAGTTATGTGCTTATCTACATCGTCCGTGATCAAGTACCAGCAGTGACCAGCACCGCTTTTTAACACGCTGCCAGACAGGAACTGACTGCTGGGTTTGGACATGGACCAGAGCACCCCTCAATGCCTCAGCCTGGACTATCACACTGCTTCCACATCCACCTACATCTTAGCATAGCCCAGACTTTGAAGCTGATATAAAGAGTGATGCTCACTTATACAGCAGACTTGTAACTTAGAGTGAAATAAACCCTTGAACAGAGATTGAGCACAAGTCCTGTGCACTGCCTAAATCCTACTCTGAGGCTTACATAAGACTTAAGCAGAATACTGGTCTTGTGGCAGCCTTCTGTACAGGAATGATCTTGACCTTCATATGAGTAAGTCTCAGGGACATCATGTGTGTAAAGCATATCCCAAATTGCCTTGCCTCACCACCCTCGCTTTTACCAGCACAGGCTTTGAACACCCCATTGCTGCTTGGAGAGATGCAGTGACTGGGGAGCCTGAGGAAGAAGAGCCAGCACCGGCACATGTTCTGTGGCAGTAGGATGTAGATACACTGTCTTTTTCCTGAAGAATGACCTCTTGAGACTGACTTCACAGCTTAGACTTTATGTCTGTAAACCATAATTGAGAACAAGCCACACACTCCATGGCCTTACTAAAAATTTCAGCCTAAATAAGAAACTCAGGGTCTCAGAGGAAGTCAGTGCTAGTGACAGGAGCCCCAACTTTCCCTGACAGTTGCAATCACTGCTTCTGAAAACACAATACTTAAAATAAACTCATTATTTTGAAGAAGTAGGAAAGTATTTCTGGCAAAACAGGCATGAAACAGACAGTGTCAACAGTGATCTAAAGAATTATAATTCAAAACATATCTGGGCTACAGAATTATTTTGTCATTGAAGCCTTAAAACCGACCCATATTACGATGTTTTAAAAATATTAATGTCAATTTTTAACAGCTTCTTATTATCCTGCAATGGTGAGTTACTGTAAGAATATAAGAAGCATAGCCTATTATTAAATATATAGAGTTTAAAAGGATAAGCACATATGAAATGATTATATTGAAAAAGATGCAGTTTGGAATCTTTATTCCCAATAATAAAATCAGCACTTTATAAATCATATGTAATAGCATAAAAATCCCCCTAAAAATATTGGCTCCTGTCTAACTCCCCATTAAAAAAAATCACATGCATCAATGCAAAGAGAAAATTTCTATTTTAACTGTGACGATTCCTTTGATGTACATAAATACTTTTAAACTTAACAATTCCTTTTTGATAGGCACAGACAATTTGCTGTAAAGGGAATCTTGGAGAAAGACAGCTTGATTCTACCAGTTTTTTTCCCCATATGTTTTCTTCTCAATTAACAAAGTACATTAGCAGGATACACAATGCATTAGGTTAAAGGAATAGAATATCTAGAGAAACAAATCCTACTTTTACATAACCAAAGTTGCAGTTAGTGGTTTTAAAAAACAAGCCTTTCAGTATCTAAAAAAGCTTGAACTTCCATGCAGGAGCTGGGACCACTCTTTTTTATATTCCAGTACCTCTCCATAAAAGCCAGCTTCCTAGCCATCTCCTGTCCCCTGGACACTGCTTCCCTGGGCAGTTCAGCAGCCACTAGCCTCCTCCTCAGTACTGTGTCACAGCCAAGCTCCCAGTGACTGCCTCCAACAATGTCCAGAAGCAAATACCAGAAAATACATGAGCAGTAAGGCCCATATGCTCTCCCTCACACAACTGATTTATAACTTTCTGTCTTCTCCCTATTGATCAGAGATCATCTGCCAGTCAAGCCTAAGTTGAAACTAGAAACTTTCAAGTTACAGAAGCATTAAGGTCACAATTAAATAAAATAAAACTCCATGTTCGTAAACTTTATGCTGATGTAAAGTGAATAAACATGAAAGTATTGGAGGAAATAATACCATACCTGGAGGAAAATTGCATACTATGCTCTAAAACTAGTAAGTTTTAATTTTTTCACACTTTTTGTAAACATTTATAAGTATGTTAGAATTCTAAATCAATAAGATAATTTCACACACACACAAAAAAAAAAATCTTTATGGCTGGGTTGTAACATTAGCACCTTAACTTACTCATATGTGAGAATATACGTATAAATAAACCCACAGAGCTTACAAAGTCTTCCACTGTGCCAGATATAGCCATGATATGTTTTGATACTTTTTGTATGTTTATGCTGCCTTTTCCTCTTGACAACCAATTAAAAAATACTGGAAATTACTTTCTTAAATGAGAGACAGATATTCAAAAGCCAATACCAAAGTACAAAGAAGTAGCTCAAGCCTTTGCAAGTACTTTCCCATGCATATCATAATAACAGTTCCAAGAAACTATCAAATAAAGATGCACAGACTTTTAGAGAAGACCAGTCTTGCTGCAAACGTTTTAGTTTTAATCTTTGAAAGATCTGGGCTTGGTAAATTGGATCTAAGCCTACCTCCTATGGGACATCCAATATCACTCATAATCTCTCTGTAACTCTGGAAGTAATAACAATTCCTTTCACCCACCTTTTATTGACCTGTCTTTTTAAATAGCATGCAATCCAGAGGGGGGGCTGTAACTGTGTTTGCATATATGGATGTACATATAAAAATGTAAACCAGATACTCAGATATGCAAGCTGGATAGCTAGATAGCTAGATAGATAGATAGACAAGTATGTATTTATCTACAAAGTATAGTACCTAGGACAAAAGGATCTGTGCCAGTAGAAACCAACAGCTTCTACATGATACTGTAATCCACACAGCAAAAAAATAACAAACCTTGGCATTCTGAAAGGAATTCCCTTTTCAAATATTTTGCATCTTTTTTGTCTCTGGCAAGTAGGCTTGCAGGTGGGGGTTGATTATGTTTCTGATATGTACTCCATATCAGTTTTTGGAGCAGTTGAACAAAGCTCAGCTCCTGTACTCTCTGACTAACAGGAAAAGAAATAACCAGAAAGAAAGACTGGCTTCAAATATAGTACTTGATGGTTGAAGTCTTTGTTTTAATTTGATTTTGAAATTTATGAAAATTCAAACATTGCATGCTTTCACCCTTGAAATTATTACAATCAAATAATTTAGGTAGATGAGAAAATATTTATTTTTATATTGCTTTATATCTCTTAGATATACTCAACAAAATAGCAAACCCTTTGAAATACTGAGTTCAGTTGTTCCAAAATATTCTAGGTAACACAAGAAAGCAAACCATTTATTCCCTTCTTACCTGCCACCAAAGTACACAGAGAACACCTTTTCGAATTTATTGTCATCTTCCTAGAAATATTTACAACAATTAAAATAATTTCAATTTGATTTATTTCATTTTTGAATTTATTTCACTTTTCGAATTTATTGTCATCTTCCTAGAAATATTTACAACAATTAAAATAATTTCAATTTGCATGGTAGCTGACTCCTCAGTGCCATTCCAGGACAAATGTGTCATCTGTTTTTACCTTGGACCCAAAGAGTTTTAAAATCATGCATCATTCTTTGACTTTTTTCACAATCACCCATTTAAGCAACTCCTGACAACTAAACACCAGCACTGCATGCAATAAAATTGCTGTTTCTCCTTGTCATGCACAAATGAAACAAAACCCCCAACAGCAAATCAATGTCTGCACTTTTGAATGAGTATAATTATGGTAGGAAGAAGCAGGCAAATCAATACGAAGACTGCAAGTAGAAGCTTTGGGTTTGTCAGTCCTTTCCAGTGGCTGCTTGCATTTTGCACTTTCATAGAGTACATAGAAGAACAAAATAATTCTTCTTGAATGCTACAACACAGACCACACAACTACCATATCAACAGCACACTTCAGTATCTAGAAAGCTTTAAGTACTCCCAGGGAGAAACAGAGGCATCACATCTCACCTGTCCTACACCACGAGAGCTTGGTATAAATAGTGTAGAATTTAAAAGCACTACACAATAAAGATACCAGTGTCTGACAAAACCATTATTTCACTGAGAGGTATGATACTTCCCTCCGAAGGCAATAAAAAGTAAATTCTACACTGCACTGTACATAAAGAACAGTTAAAATGAAAAATTAGTTGTATGACAACTCATGTTGTTAACAATATAGGCAGATCAAGATAAGTGGGTGGATTTGGATCATCATCAGAAGACACAAGGCCATATTTGCCAGTCTATTATGTCATGTTTCTTGAATTCATGATCCTAGGAGTGCAATAACTTTTTATGACATGATGGAGAAGTTACATTTTATACATGCTCCAAATACCCAGGCAAGATAAATGAATTAAACTGAGCAACCATATTGTATTTTTCAAATGTTACTGGGCAATATAGCATATGAATAATTCTGAAGTCTAAAGCACATAAATCATCATAAAATAGCAATGAAAAGCACACTGTGACTTCCAGACAACTTATATCAAATTAATCCCTACCTTTGTAAAACAAAACAGTAGGAAAATATGAGAAATATAAGAAAATTATGGTAAAGAGATTGTTTGTTAAGTCAATAGGGAGCACAGCACCAAAACCACACACAGTATTTCTGGAACTGATGACAGACTTGAAATCTTATCCTCTTCCTATAATGGATCATCCTATTCAGAAGGGCTATAGCATTTTAGAAGCAATGGTTATTTACATTTCCCATCAAACATTCCTACTCAAAACACAGATAGATTTAAAAAAATTGCAAAGAATAATTTTAGAGAAAAATATGGTAAAGTTGTTATAAGATGCCTCAGTTTTAAAAAAAATTAACTTTTATTATTTGACCAATTATTAGTTTCTTTGATGCAATTGCATTTATCTTGAGCCACTGAAAATGTATACAATATTGCACATCCAAACCTATGCTTTAACAATATGCTAATTATACAGTTCAGATGATCTGGAAAGAAATCCATTTTGCACTGATGATATAAGGGAGTGACAGTACAATTTACATTAAGAAATGTTTTCTCATTTTTCTCAAAAATTGGTTTGCACTCAGCCGAAGAAATCTAAATTCGACCAACAGGCATCCCTCCCTGCTTCTCCATGGTTACAAAATAACATGACAATCTGAATGACGGAAAAGATGCACATAAGAATGGGCTACAAAAACTCCTCTGGACACAGGTACACAGGCAGTGAATGTTTGCTTTTGTAATCTGATTAAACAGACAATTATTGTATAGAACAATATTGCAATGCTAGTAGCAGACAATTCCCAGTGACATTACTTCAAATATTTTGAATTAGGTCTTCCAAATTGTCTAAATTATCCCCCAGGGCAGTTGGCCAGTCCACATTCCTGACTTTATGGGGGGAATTCTAACAGGAGAGGCTAACACAAAGGTTCCCCTTTTGCTAGAGCTTTGCTCACATATCTCTCTTCACTCCAAGTTTGGCAGTACTGTACTATGGTGCACTTTTGGCACACATTTTCCTGCCACTTTAATACCAACCTGTATAGGCAGAGCTTGAAAGAGAGTGATTGGTTGATTGTGATTTTCCTTTTAGTGTTCAAGGGATACAGACTGCATCAACTGGGAGATGGCACAGTGAGAATCCTGATTCCTGGCACACTGCTCTTCATCAGCCACAGACATCTAAGCACACAGAATTGGAGGGCTAAAAACAGTCTTGATTTATTCATTTGATTCAGAGCTATCTTGCCAGATATATTATGAAAAAATCCGTACCCATAATTTATCCTCAGAGTGATACATTTCATTACACTGTGGATTCATGGGGAAATGAAAAAAAATGAGTTTCACAAGTTTTTGGGACTGTGTAGCTTTACAGATACAGCTTCACCAATGCTGGAATCTAGTCACATTTCATGTAATATTAAAACTATACCAATGCATTACAAGGATAAACTAATGCAGTATAATGATGTGCCATAGATAAGACTAATTATTATTTTCTCAGAGACAGAGCCTAAAAGAGTCTGGCATTTAGACTTGCAGATGCAGAAATATTCAAGATTATCACCAGAAGTGGACATAACAGAAAATAGATCAACAAGGATGGATGATTCGAGAAAAACATTACAGACTATCACACCAACCACTTTTTATTTAATAAATAATGTTTATTTAAATAGTTTAGAGTCAAACCAAAACATATTTCCATCAAACAAAAGCCAGCATTTTAGAACATTTTTTCAGACAACCTTTTCTTCTTTAGACCACCATCTTCAGATAACCATTTCCTGGCTTTTATTTGTATTATACACATATTTCTTACAGGGAGGAACAGAACTTGAATGCCAAATTAAAACCACCATTATTGGAAGACTTAACAATAAGTGTGAAGACAGAAGCATGTAAGCCTGAGGATAAAATAAATCCATCACAATGTAATTCCACAAAATAAAGATGAGGTTAATCTGAAACCTATGAAAATTAGTATCAAGATTTTAATTGACCTCAGCAGGTTTCTGCAGCTAGGCCCTGCATGTTCAAGATGTGAGTTCAGTAATTTTGTACTGTTTCTAAAGAATATTCACCCCACCACCAGTTCAGCCCCCTCTCAGCAGTTTATGCATTTCCACTGAAAACTGAAGTGTCTAAAATGACTCTCTGCAGTTACTTCCTTCTTTGCACAAACATTTTCAAAGGCATTTTTGAATATGCAAAAGCGAGTTTTTACATTTACTGTTCTTCTTTTAAAAAAACACAAAGCCATGACGAATGTGTAACTCTGCAGTGATTTTCTCTGGAATATGATAGGGTGATAAATTGTGGACTCTGGAAAAAAACATAGAGGAAATGAATGGCAATTTCAAACACACATAAAAATTCACTACACTAGAACATTTCAGAGTTACAAAAATAAACTTTTGAAAGTATATTTTGATTTTCAGATCACTGAAATTACTTCATAACTATAAAATGTTTGTCCAAATTAGGATACTATTGTAGCTTTTTAAATACAATTTTCTGGAGTAAAGTGCTTGTGAGTTTTGTGCAGAAAAACTGGTTGGTTTGTTTTCATTTTATCCAGAAGTTCAGTATGCCAACAGTTAAAAGCTACTGACAGCTTAACAGCTCTTTCATTCTTACTCCATTCCACAAAATCTGAAAGCCATCCTCTAGAAAACAGCAAATTTGATCAGTATTTCAACTTAAACACTTCACTGTTTCAGGCTTCATAGGTGGAAAAACAGTATGATAAATTAGACTCAGTATATCATGTCTCTGTTCACTTTCCTGGCATTATCTGCTTGAAGCTAAGAGAAGTCATAATCTTCCAGTTGCTGTATCATACTCCTTTTAATGAAACAAAAGCATGTATGAGAATAAACTATAGTTGTCCTTGCCCCTTTGTTCCCCTCTTTTTTTTTTTTTTTTTTTTTTTTTCAAAAGAAAATTTTAAAAATTTTTGGGGGGGGGGGTTTTTTTTTTTTTTTTTTTTTTTTACAGAAGAGAATTGTAAAATGTTTGCAGGAGTGGAAGAGATATTTTTTTTTAAAATCTCCATTTATAATGAAGTGCAATGTTAAAGGTAATGGGAATTTTAGAGACAGCACAAACATTTGAAGTGCTCATGGCACAACATTTGACTTGTGATTCAGGCATTGGACATCACATACCTGAAAGCCTCCAGCAACTGCTTTTGAATGCTTGGTTCTTCTCTTGCACCAGGTCTGTGAAACAGAAGAAGAGAAAAAGATTAATTCCCATCTGTAAGAAAGCCACATCACCTTCATTCAACCCCACAATGCTGACACTGTGCATAGACATATAGACAAATGATTACCTGATTCTTGTTGTCCAGTTCCAGAAATGTAGGCTGCAGCTGCTGTGAATTTTCTAACTAATACCTCTCCTTCTGGCATTTCTGCTGCACTACTGGCAGCCCACAACAGAAGAGTATCTAATGTGTTCCATCAAGTGAAATTCCCATTTGGCCTTTTATCTCATGACTGCTGAACTCTGCACAAGTAATAATACAAAATATCTCTCACCTGCAATAACATTTACAATATTTATAATTTATAATTTACAATAACATAATCAATAACGCATTTCCTGTGATCCATTCTACCATGGAAGAAAGTAGAATTCAATGTGTGGAAATATTTTAAAAGAAGAAATGACAACAAATTCCAGTCATCATGGTTTCTGTATGATTGCTTTCTCTCCTTTCACATATGTTTACACTCACAGCAGTTACACCAAGACCATTCAGGAGTTCATTTATTCACCAACCAAAAGGCATTGCTAATAACAGAACATTTTCTAGGGTTCTGCCCAAGGGCTCTGGGGTTTAAACTGCTGTGTTGGCCTTTACTCACCAATGGAGAAATGTTGCTACCAATTATTTTATCTCACCCACCCTGCATGCCTCTTGTACATAATGATATTTTTTAGGCTTTAACTCTCTTTGCTAAAGGCACTAAATGCAGATGTGTGCTGGGCTTGAGGCTCATAACTTCTTGAAGGGAATACAGTGGCTGACTAAATGAACACTGGTCAAAGGACTGAGTCAAATTCCTCTGCATTCACAATCTAAAGCACACTAATGGACAGAAGTTAAATGTATGGAACTTGCTAACTCACAATAGCACATTCGCATACCCAAACAAACCATAATTTTTCCATACTAAGTGATTTTCATTCTCCTGCGCTGCACATATTAATTAGAGAAAATAATTAAGTTGTAAATTAGCTTATCTACTTGAAAGACAATTGGGAGAAGATGGGCCAGAAGTGTGGAGAGGAGAAGGGTTATATGGGCCATGTACCCCGCCTCAGCTTCATATTTTGTATTACATATGAATAAAAGTGCAGGAGGAAAAAAAAAAAGGAGCAACTATTGGGGGTCCCAGTATTTTTTTCCCTCCTCATCCCTGGGAGCATGTGGGTGGAGAAGAGTGTGTGAACACAGGCAATGTAGGAGTAAAAGCTTTGTGTGTCTCCATTTCCTGCAGTGATTCCTTATCTTTTTACCTTGTCTAATGTTTTGTGTTCTATCAACCTAACACACCTCTGGTTATCAAGCCTCCATAGCATTACAAGGACAAAACTTCCCTTTACACAATAAACGAAAAGGTTCATTCCCACTACAGAAAGCATCAATCCTTTTTCACAAGGGTCTTTTGGTTTTCCTCTTCCTTCTCCTTCATCTTAAGCCTCACATCCTCAGACATTTCTCTTGGTTTCCGCAGTAAAAGAAAACCCTAAAATTAAGTGTTATTGTAATGACCCAAACAGTATAATGGACTTTGCATTCAGCATACCAACATACTGCATGGAAATCCAATAGAAAATCTTTTTTTTTGATCTTATTTTTGTTCCTTTCATCTAATGTATTATAATTTCATGCTGTAATATGTAGGTAAAATGGAATTCAGCAATCATGACCACTTGACAGCAAACAGATCAAAAAATTCTAATAAAATTTTATCCAGCTCAAGTAGCAACAAACATCAGGACTGGCTCATCTCAAAATAAAACAACAAATGCATGTTTAACTTCTCAACATATACTTACAAAGTTGTCTAGGTGGATTATTTTATGTTTTTCCTAAGTTCACTTTCCCTTTTACAGTCATTCTTTCTATTTATCTTTGCATGACTTCTGTCTCAAAGACATCTGCAATTCCTTCCAAGTTTTTCATTCATATGCACTTTATCCCAGTCTTCCAGATGCCCCTCAATTCTGGCAACACCCAACTTGCTTGTCAGTAACACTTTCAATAAACTGTAATTTAGAGAATGTTATGTATGTACAACACCTAACCATATTTTGACTGTCTCGCATCACTCATGTCCAAGCTTTAAACTGGATGCATGTGTAGAATAAAACTGTGTGTACCATTTCATCAATATTTGACTAAAATCTAAAGATTCTAGATAACATTCTAAATAATATGTATTTTTTAATTTTCTATATTTTTTAGAATTCAGTCATTAATGTTATAGTGCTCTCAGAAAAAAAAAATTTCCCTTGTAAGATCTTTTATCTCCCTTCCTTTCATCTCTTCATCATAAAAGTATCCTTTGTGTAGTCTGTAGCCATTGTACACTCTTTACAGACTACTGAAAACAAATAATTTAAGCATTAAACCAAATAATTTTTGTAAAACACACCAAAGAAGCTATTCAAAACCTTTGTTATGAAAAGCAATAAATGTTTTTTATAAAGACCTCATATTTTTCATATTCTTGGGACAAATAGTAAAACAAATTCTACTTTTAAGTTGCTATTTTGTGTTGGACTCCCAAAGAAGTGAAGAGTCTCTACAGTCTTCAAAAGATTAGCATAAGGATTCCCACAGCTCACAATTCCAAATGGATATTGTTCCCAGCTATCCTGGTAAGAATATGTGGTAGATTGACCAGATCCAGGTCAGACTATCACAAAGATTATTCTTTTTTTTTTTTTTGTGTGTCTTAACCCTTGAAATAAATAACATCACCAAATGCAATCAAGCAAAATACTGATCAAATACATTTACTCTGTGTAGGCTTAACTGTTCATGAAAAGGTGCAAAAGTACTTCTCACCTCTGGGTGACATCTGCTTTCCTCTTCTCATTCAGCTATGCACTCGTATGCTAAACCAATGTCATGGCAAGGTTATTCCGATACCCTCTCTATTGTATTGCAAATTTTGGGTTTTCTGCCAAAGCCTCAAACCATACTTAAGGCTACTGACTTGTCACAAGTGTGAGAGTTACTTAAATTTAGTCCCTGTTTCTGTAACATTCTGGTAGCAAATATCCCCAAGAAATGTACCACAGTGAGAGTATGGGACTGCTAAACCTACCTCAGTCTCTGAATTTTGATGGTACAGTTTTCCCATTTGTTGTTTACAACATGCCTTCAGAAAGCACAATGAATGCTTTTGCATTTCAGACTCACATTTTTATTCTTCCAGAATATGATTATTCTGGATTCCTGCCTCATTTCCCAGCACCTCACACTACCTAACATGGAGATAGCAAACAAACTTTGAAACTGTAGTATCTAAGTAACTATGCCCAATTTGCAGCAAGTTTAAATTAATTTCAGGACTTTTAAAAATGATTTTCAAGGCAAAAATAACCTGTAGATTTTTGTGTTGCATTGTAGCGCTGTCAGTAAACCAGTACAGTTAAGGCCAGCCTCTTGCCTTTGTTATATTTTTTTAACTTAGCATGATGCCATGTGTACAAAATTCTGAGCTGATCTCAGCATACATTTGTAGGTTAATACATAAACCATAAAGTTATTGATTAATATGAGAACACACTGCCCCACTGACCCTTGTCCTTTGAAACAAAGACTGCTTGTACAAAGAGATGGGAGAATTCTTGGGTATGCTGAATGTTTTCACTGACCATTCCAATGCAAATAAAAATTCAATTACTATGTAATCTCACTGTTTCAAAATCAAATTTTGAACCAAGAGCTTTCTTGAGTTGCAATGTTAATAAAAGGGCAAAAAGTTTTTACAAAAATATTCTTTGCAGTTTCTAAATAGCAATAGATGGTTGTGTCTTCTCTTGAAAAATAATGTCATGCATCTCAGAAACAGTCCATCCATGAGCTTGTGTTTCACAAGACTATGATTAAAGACAATATACCGTCCAACAGATTACCATGTGAGTATGAAAAAGAAGTATGTAACATCAAATGAACTTCCACTTATCCCAAATTTCACACTCAGTCATCACCTATACCATAAAAGATTCATATCCCTGTATTATTCCAATTTTAATTTCTTCCAAATGATGATCCAGTCAGTAGCAAACTCTTCTCTGAAATATAAGAGAAGTAATAATTGGTTGAAATAGAACATTTGCATGCCAGGCACAGAACACAGTTACACATACATAGGATTTTATCCCCATCATCATTTGGTATTGGGGTAGTTGCACATTATTAATGTGTGGGCTTTTTATTCATTATTAGAAGTCTGTTATTGAAGGAGGCAGCCCCAAGTCCTGCACAGAACATCACCCATCCTCTAGATGTCTCTGGAGATTAAGTGGAAGAACATTGTAACTCTTAGCAGGATTCATCGTAAGAAGCCAATCATTATATTGGCATTATAGCTGTTCTTCAATATTTGCTCTGTTTGAAGAAAAGAAGCATCTTTCTGCTTGCAGTCTTGACTCAAGGCTACCCTCCACATGCACAGTAAACTTTATTTTCTCTTAGATGCGTTTCTGTTTTGAGATTTACCTCTGCATTTTAGCAACAGTATTCACTTTTGTTATTCACTTCAGTCACTTAGAGCAATATGCTGCAGTTCTGTAATATTCTTTGAAATATCCATATTAAAAATTGATGTGGGCAAAATATTGAGTTAAAGCTGCATAGTTGAACTTAAATTATGGGAATCTGGTTCACAAAGCTGCATATTTCACAACGGATTTTTTAACATCATTTACTAACACCTGTCAAAAAATAAATGGATATATACTTTGGTCATACTTTTTACACACTTTATTTTATGATGTCTGCCATTACACCCACAGAAACAGAACAGTCTCCTGTGGTAGTAGTTCTCCATAATTTTATAAGTGATTCTACACAAACTTCTGCAGATGAAATACAGCCTACTACACATAGCACCATACCGCTCCTCAGAATTAGACAAAGGCATAACTTATCCAAAACCCACTGATATCACTTCCCATTTACGTCAGCTGGCTTTGAGCAGGTATTTAGGAATACTCTTGTCTCAAACAGCAATCTGTACTAACTGGATGTAGGTTGTCAGTCAAGAGAAGTGCCACCGTTTTGCAGTGCTTCTGGTCTTCAGTGTTTAGTCACCTTCATTTTTAAATGTGTTTAAAATACATCTTCAAGAACAAATGTGATCAGTGTAAAAAGACATGACAACAGAAAATGTCATGCTGTCTTTGGCCAAGATAGAAGAGGAGCCTGCACGGTATTGCATAGCAGTCAGTAGCTAATGTATAAGCTCCTTAAAAGCAAATTTTCTTCACTGTAAAAAGTGATTTCAGCAACCTTGGTGCTTCTCCTGAAGTATAAGCATGAAGAAAAAAAATAATAAAAAAGACACCTTTTGATGAGAGGTTATGTAGTCTCTACAATTGAGCAAATTTAGTTGCCATTGCAGCAGAGGAATGTGATAGGAAATTTTACAGTTGAAGGAGAAATGTCACAGTATTTTGATAAGAGAGCGATGAACTTTTTTTCCCTTGTGCCATTATCAAGGCGAAGTGAACAAAATACATCATTTATAACCCACTGCTCTGCTATTATCTCCTGGTGAGACACTTGTTTTAAAACACACAAGGACCTTTTTTCTCCAAGACTAAAGCTCTCTGTGAGGCTCAGTCTTCCTTTATAACCATGAAAGAAAGTTGACACTTGTGTGGGCCAAAGTTTCCAGGCAACCACACAAGGGCACTTATACACCCTCCAGGTCACCCCTCGTTCTGAAGTACAGAGGAAGCATATGAACAGTGTATGTCCCTTTGATCACAGATACCATCTAAAACTGATGTGGAGAGAAAATCCTGCACTTTGGAAGAAAAGCACTACAGTCTCCTCAAAGCTTTTTCTTACCTAATATACACGGAAAGGAAAGGTTAGTGTGGTAGTGCAGAACTGCTAAAATATTTTTCCCTTACCCACTATGAAGTGCCACTGACTTTCTCCTGATGCTTAGTACTCTTGCCCATGTATTCTTGCTCCTGGTTTTGGTTTGGCTTTAGTTGGTTTTTTTTGTTTGTTTGTTTGTTTGTTCTGTAGTGTGGGTTTCTGTTTGGTTTGTTTGTTTGTTTTTAATATTAACCTTCTATTAACCTCAGCTGATTTACTGCTCATTCAGCAAACTGCTGAATGCTCCAGCAGGCAATTGTGTAGGAGCACCAGGACAGGGTATAGAGAGCACTCAGTAGAGGGAACTTCCGATAGTATTTACAGACATAGACAAAATTCCACAACACTTCCATACTGATGTATCTAATAGAATATAAAAAAACATTTCCTTCTATTTTATATAGAATAAGAGAGGAAATTTTTGTAGTCAAAATCTTGTGATAATTGGTATAACCAATGTGTTTTCAGTAGAACTAAATGTCTCTTTTAGTAGAATTAAATGTACATGAAACTAAGTTGCCACATCAAAAGATAACAGAGAAAAATATCAGAGTACAGTATTCTTAAGTACCCCCCCTTATATTTTTTTTTTTTGTCCTGTAGTACAAAAGTTAGACTCAGACATAAGCAGTCAGTTTAATTTATTTCATGAAAACAAACAAAAACGCTTGTTTCCAGAAATGACAGATTAATTTACCGGAGCCCTCAGGTTACTCTGCTACTCCTACATACAATGTGTTTAACAGCTCAAATTGTTTGTTTTGACTGTTAATGTTAGTGCATTTGCTGAGTCAATGAGAAAAAAGAGACATAATGTGAACAAGAAGAAGTCTAAAAGGAAAATAAAATGAAAAGTTAATAATTTACATTGAAATGCAGAACATTTAATTCTAACCAAAAATAATTAAAACCTTGACACAAGCCTAATTATAATAAAACTGACAGCTTCAAGATAGTTTTTAGATGCACAAGCACAGGATATAAGTTTATGTAAATACTTGTCAAAATACTGGAGGAGACTACAGAACCTGAATTAATTGTCACCTTAAGTTTCAGTTGCAATGTAAAAAGTGAGAAGAAAAACCATAGATTTTGAACTATTTATTGATGGTCTCATCTGGAGAGAGATTTTCACAAAAAAAAAAAAAAAAAAAAAAAAAAAAAAAATTAAAATTAAGCAGAATGCTTACTTCTGTTTTCTTATTTCTTATTACTTTCTACTTAAATTAACAAGGACAGCCATGGTTATTCAAGTTTTTGCTGATCTTCCTATTGTTTTGGAAGCTTCCAAAAATCATGAAATCTCAACCAAATCACTGCCTGGTAACGAATGTAAATTCTCAGATCACAACATGAAATTTAAAAAGAAAACCCAATAAGGTGGATAAAGTAAGCTATTAAAAAAATAAACATTTTTGTTCCCCATAGCACAAAAACTTTTTAAAAAATTATTGTTAAAAGCAAGATATTGGAAATGTTTTGCTGAATTACACAGCGTTTCTTCTTAGGTTGTAGAAACACTGCCAAACTCATTCAAACAGACAGAAGCTTGCAGCAAGAAAGACTATTAAGAAGTTAAGCCACTCAGGACTCTGAATGAATTTAGCAGTATATTCTTCCAAAGCTTTACTGGGAGACCTATGATTTAATTGTCACACTCCAAAGCTGGTGGGCAGGTCACTCTATTACACAGCTTTTGTATTTAACTTTGGTGGAGAAGGGTTGGTCTACAACCAACAGAGTCTCTCAAAACAGGATGATAAGTAAATTTCACAGTTATCACAAAATAACATATGATATTAGGAGGTAGCTACATGATAACTCCACTGGAAACAATAGTAATTACATAGTAAATCGTGTCAATGATACTGCATTATCTCCTAACTGTTCAATTAACTCGTGTCACCACTGCATACTATGTTTAGAAAGTTGCTGATGCAATATTTCTGTATCATAATTGCAAAGATAGTTGAAGAAGATAGCACCCTATAATTTCAGAAAGTTTCGAATATTACTTGGTGAAACTACTTCTATTATGAAAAACAAACAACCATTGAGGTGAAAAATGACACCTAAAAACCTGTAAGATACCTTAAATGGAAAGAGCTTGCCAAGACTGTCATCAAAGAAATTATTTTTCATCTTTCATGAAGGGAAGGAGATATTATTTTATAAATCAAATTCCAATTGTTATTCATTCACCTAAACAAATGGTAAGAGCCCTTACAATCATTGAAACAATTACAAATTTAATTCCTGAAAAAAGTAACTTTTCCTGTGCTGGGCAGATAATCTGATAAATGCTGATTACTTTATATTAGAGGAATAAGCTTAAATTATAAAAAAAGCACAAATATGGGGAAAAAACCATAGCATTTTAACTCCCTCAAAATGCTACAACTTTACCAGGGACACAACTGGCCTTCTCATCTTCACTCATACAAATCAGAAGTCCAGTGAACGGAATTACTCAGACATAAAATGGAATAAAATGCTGCTAGGAAACACACACTGTTATTTCTCTTGCCTTTTAATATTCAAGACAGCAGGATATGATTGTTCTCTTTCAATGGTGTCATGTTCTGTTTGTCCCTATACCACTGATTTGCAGTTCAACAAGTTTATTCTTAATATTTTTGTGAGTACCGAATTAAATCATCAACTGGTACAAACCAGACTTACAGCCAGACCAAGGCAAACCAGACTTACAGCCAGACTTACAGCCAGACCAAGGCAAAGGCAGAGGGATGGTGTTATGCTGACTTCATCTTAAAATCTTGCTTTGCCATAGTCCTTGCTGCAAAAGAAAGGGCTGATATCTGCGACTCAATCCTTAAATACCAACCAATGTAAAGTTTTAAAAGTCTCTCTGTCACAAGCATGTTTTGGTACACAGATACCTATGAGACATGAAAATTTTTGAAAATGTTCTGAAGTATCTCCATGAGAAGACCTGTGGCACTTAAAAGCTTTTGACTACACAGCAACATTTACCTGCAACACAAACACTTCTGAAGCCTGAAGTTGCCTTTGTTGTATTTTTCAATTTCCCTTTGTGACAATATATTTTTATACAGCTTGGTTGGATTTAGAGCACTTCATTCAAAGCCAGCTCCACCTACTTTTTCATCTCTGCTCATACCAGTTTTGTTGTTATAAGAACACAAAGGAATCTGCATGATTTTAGCGCATGACTCGTTTCCAGCAAATCAACACACATACGTTCAATTTGTTATGCATGAGAGATGTGTAAAACTATAGAGATTTGGGGCTCTGGAGGACAAAATAAGCAAAATACATAAGCATTGTATCTAAATCACAGCAGAAGTTAAACTCTAATTTTAACATACAGACTGTATAATGAATTCAAAAATACCAAGACTTTAAAGCTATCAGACCACATTCTAGACTCGTCCTTGGCTGTCCTAAGAATTTACTGCATAACTGTTGTCCATAGGAGCCAGCTTGTGCTACAGAGGCACAACGCGCAGTAAAAACAATGCTTCCCCCCCTCCTTCCCAGCACCCTTCTTCTTCCCTCAGTCCCTGGACTGAGAAGCGACTGATTTCCTTCGCATGGCCCTGCCCCACGGCTTCTTCGCAAGTTAGGGGCGTCACACTGGAAACCAAATTACTGGCAAATAAGGCAATTTTAAAAAACTCACAGAGTTCAAACTTTGCCCAAACCTCTTCCAAAACAGAGATATGAATAAGGTAAGGTAAAAATTCCTCAACATTCCATCTCTTTTGCAATAATTAAGCATTTGCGTTTTTTCAATCTCTGATCCCATATCCATCAAGTCAAAGGATAAGAGTACAAGTACAAAAGCAAGAGAGACATCAGCAAGAGTAAACACATCAGACAAAAACAAACCCCAAAAACTCCCCCCAAACTCTAAATAGTAGGTTACATTAAAAAAAAAAAGCACATTAAAAAAAAAAGATTAATACAGTTGCATTTTCAATTTTTAAAAGGAAAACAGTGCAGTTGGAGGAATCTGTACTGTTCCAAACTGGGCAACATTGGGGGCTTCTTTATTATATTATTATATAATTTACAGTATATTTTTATTTCTCGATTTGGCAAAAATCTCCCAATATAAACACAAGACATGAGTTGAACTTTCTGAAAGTGGTCTGAATTATAAAACCACAAATGAAGCAATCCTAATGTAGTTCACTCTGTTGCCAACTTCTGCCAACTAGCATAACAGATATTAATGAAGTTGAAATTAAAAATAGGATTAAAAATAGGTTTGCTTTGGTTGTCTGGTTTTTTGGTTTTGTTTTGTTTTGTTTTGTTTTTTTGGTTTTTTTTTTGCTATCTGGGTTTTTGGTTTTTTTATTAATTTTTTTCTTTTTCTTGCTTTACCATATTCCAGCATCCTCCACAGAACTTTTGAGAAACAAGACATTTCTTTTGAATCAGATATCCATTATCAATTTGGACAGAGAGCGTCTGAACCAGTATTATCTGCAAATGATTTATGAGGGCAGGTATTTCTCTACCTGAACATTTTAGTGAAACCATAAATATCAGTAGCGACAGAGATTCAAAGAAAAAGCCTTGAAAAATATTTTATATGGGAAGTTAGTTCCATCTGATGAAAATTTTAATCCACCATTTCTGTGTTTTTAAAGAGCTTTCATGTTAGCCAGGTCTATCATCCTTTCTTGATGATATTTTCAACATACTTATTATAAATAATTACCTATTAATAAAATCTACGGAACTGAGCCAACCGATCAGAGGTCTTCCCACTGATATTAACTAAGAATGCATTAGAGTCCGAACTGTTACTCAGAAGAAACAAGTACATTCAATATAGCACTGTAAAACCAGCGTTTTAAATTGCTCATGAAGAATATCCTCAAAAACCCTCAGAGAAACAGGATCCCCTTTTCTGTTGTGTAACCTCCAACTCAATGAGTATCAATAGATCATTTACCTTTGGGAGTCATCCATCTCCTCCTCTCTAAAAGGATGTCAGTAATTCCTTCTCCTAAATGGAGAAGGATGGTTTTATACAACAGCTCTGTGTGGAGTACCTACCTCAGAATGTACTATGCATATTCAGGTTCTTCAGATTTCTCGTCCACACTCTGCCCAGACCTTGAGATGATATATATATATGGAAGCACCATACAGAATTATTGATAAAAGAATTCAAAACCAGCTTAATGACCATTTTGATTTATATTACATTATTTTCAATTTCCAAAATTGTCCACTTTGTGAAAAAGACAAAAAAGAGGGGAGAAAAAGCGTGTTCACTGTGGAATTGATTTTTTAATTGTTAATTTCACTTCTGGATGAAATTCATGTTTCATGTTTTTCTGAGCTTCTTTTTTACCCTTTTCCTATTTCTGTTTATTATTTCTGTTCATTTATTTCTCAATTACTATTAGGTGGATGAAAAATAATAGAAAATAAAAAGTCTCTATAAATTGAAATTGAAGGAATTCTCTTTTTATAGTACTGTAAACGTGTTCAGCTGAAGTAAGTGTTAGGGAAAAGCATGTAGCTACTAAAATTAAATTGTAAAAATAGAACTTTACACACGTGTGTTTCAATACACTGTCTTCATTAGGACATTTTGATACTTATCTAAGTGTCACCTGGAATGCACATATGCTAGATCACACCCTGTATTTACTGTTCTAATAATAAGGTATCTATTAACCATGTTTTCTACCAGAAGATTTCAAAATGTTGGAAACATAAAACTGAATTAGGCATCAGATCTTGTTAACTTATGAAGCTAATATTAGCCTTCTTTCATAGTTAATAAAAAAATATATCAAACCTAACTGAAAGTCTTTCAGTTCTGTGAAGCTCGGTTGGGCTTGGCCTTAGAACTTCACTTCCAACATATTTCTAATCCACCAGTGAAGTCCTTTACTAGTGAAAACCAGGTTGTACAAACCCAGAATAGGGAACTGGAAAATCAAGGTCAAATTTTAAGCAACAGGGTGTTGGCCAGTGTTACAGAGGAAATAATCTAGTAGCCTCATTTTTTATATTAAGCTTTTTATGTCTGAAAATCCACCTGGTTTTCATGTGAACTTCTTCAAAAATTGGAGAAAATAGAGTTTTGTTTGCTCTGTAGAATAAAGATACATAGCTGTAACATGTTTATGAATTATTACTTGTATAGCAAGTACTATACTTAGTTACAATAACACAATAAATTTTGCCTGAGTAATCCAGGGAAACAACTTTCACCACAGTGAAGGCCCCATTAGGAGGACATGCAAGATCTAACTCAGATTTCCTTTCTCATATTTATTGTGTAAGGGATCATACAAGGAATCCACTCTGCTGGATGTAGAAGAGTTCATGAAAGGCAGAAGAGGAGCCCACAGGCCTTTCACACCCTTTTTCAGCTCATTGCTGAATAGTGTGCTCATCCCAGAGACTAAATCCTTCCTGTCAAAATATGAAGGGCTCTGTCAGGACTGGTAATTCAGTGCAAGGAGGAGGGGGGAGGAATTAAATGGCTGAGAATTGCTACAACAAGGGCGTAAAGGAAAGAGGAGGCTGCCACTGCGGTGAGGCTACACAGAAATACTTAGAGCATCCTGCAAATAGCAATATTGGAACACTGATTTGAAAAAATGCTATATTTTACTAATGTATGACTATGTCACGACATAAATACATAAAATAAAGTAAAATAAAATACAAGAACTGCCAGGAAAAAAAAATCTCTAAGTACGCCTATAAATAACCATATTTAAGATGGATGAGTTTTGCAGGGCCCTATAAAACAGGTATTACGATACCGAGGATTTCAGCAATATTGTTACTAGAGTGAACAAGAAAACCATTTTCCATCAAATTACTGCCTCTTTCTCCCTAAAAAGTATCTGACTAAAGCAGAGATAATGTAAAGTTCAGCATTCAAAAATGGCTTCATTAAGAACTTTAATGAAGCACATGGGAGTCATTTATTGACTTCTCAACTATTAAGACATAGCATTATTACTGCTTTAACAGTATTTCCATTTTCATTTAGGAAATAACTAATCAAGGGATCAATGTACCAAAGACTTTACTTTCTCTCCCATGGGTCACTGAAAGTACATTTTTTAAAATGCAAAAAACGTAAAGGCAATTCCCCCCAGTGCCATATCACATAAGCAATTTAAAGAAATAACAAGGAATGCTAAAGGTCAATGGCTCCTGATCTAAGCCATGTTATAAAACAAATGAAAATTGTTCATGGTAATTCTACCTTTCTGGTGGAAGTAAGAGATCGCTTTCACATCAAAGAGTCTTACCTCCGAAGTATGCAAAGCACCTCCACCCTGACCCGCTGTCAACCTGTGAGACATTTCTATTTCTCAGCCTTACTTAGAATGCAAACTACTGTTTTCCTGGTAGTTCTCACAGCTCCACTTCCTTTGAGGTACAGATGTGTAGCCAAAGAACCCAATCAGATAACAGTCATTTACATATTTATAAAGTCTCCTGTAAAATCTCGTATCAATTGTTGCCACTATATATAGCCCTTTCAAAGTATCTTGTGGGCACAAGCGCTCCACTGCACTGCTCCCTTCAGGAGTCCAGATATATCGTATAATGTGATTTCAATGTAAATGTGGCCCATCACACAATCATACCACTTCACAAACTCTTTTCTGCTGGGATAGCTTAAATCTAAACACACTCAAGCAGCTTGCTGCACTGGAGCAAGATTTCCTCCACATAAAAAAAGTCAAAACCCCCAACACAACAATGCCAAGGAAAAAAAAATCTGAACATTTTCTGCAGAAAGATGGGCCGTCTCCAAATCCTTGTGCCCTATCAGACAAATTAAAGTAAATCAAGCATGAAATGAAGCAGAAGAGCCCCGAGATAAGGCTCCTTTAAGTCGTTTACAGATTAGGATAGAGAGAGGTGCATCTGGTCTCTGGCAGTGAAGGAGGCCAGTTTCTCATCTCACAATAGCAGCCTGTGTATAGGATTACCTTACCTTGTCACTGACAAGGGAAAAAGCGCCTGCAAAATGTCTCTAACTAACTTCCTAATGTTCCCAGCTAAGTTCTCTTATTAAAGTATTAACTGTTACAATGATAGAAATAAATTTTGATAAAACAAAATAAAAACAGACACCAGTCTGATTTATGAGCTGGTCAGACACTGATAAACTGGAGGCTCTGCTACCAGCAGATGAGCCTCTTCTCTTATCAGTCAGGATTTCACTGCTAGAGACAGCAGATAACTTCCCAACTGGAATCAGGGATTCAGTGAACTGTGTGTTACTGGTCAGACTGGTGCTCCAGCAGCACCTAAAAAGGCCTCTTGTGTTATCCCTTGGGATTTTGTGCGGCACGCAGTGAGATGTTACCCTGCTGGACGTGACGGCTGAGCTCAGAGGTCTGCACAGCTCATGGGTAAACTGGTGCTCCTGCGGTGGCAAACCAGCCTCCCTGCTCTTATCAGCTTCTACAAATTGCAGGCCTGCCTTCCTGCCTTCCTTCCTTAGGAAGACGTGTCTCTGCTGCAGCGCCATCATCCACTTCTGCTTCTCTCCTGCACCGCAGGGCCAAAGCAAACCAGCGTTCCCAAGGGCGCCCGGCTGCCAGCCCAGGACAGCAGCACGGGCAGCAGCCCCTGCTCGGAGCACAGCGGGCCAGGGATCGCTCCAGCAGGCACTGAGCACGGCTGCCACAGGCTCGCAGAGGGAAGGCAGTCCTGGCAGTCTCCCCTTTCCATACAGTTCAAGCCCACCACACTCAGTACCTCGAAACTGCGACAAGAACGCTCTGCTTAATGACATCATGCTGGAGGTGTCCTTGGTTTTGCTGTGGTGAGTACCCTACAAATGCAATGACTACTCTGAGTGTGAAGACACCTCCTAGCCCTTCAACAAACCAAAGTAAGGGTTTGCTATGTAACCCAGCAGTAATCAAGCATGGTTATTATATATTAAGAAGAAAGCAAGCTATCACATACTCATAGCTGAACACGTACAATACTTCAAAAGAAGCAAATCAAGTTAAAATTAGTGCCTGCTTTATGATTTCCACCTTTTAGTTCTCCTTGTGAATACCAGAAAAATAAAATGGGGTTTTTTTGACAAAAAAAATAATACAGTCAAAACAGCAATATTAAAAAGGAAAAAAACATTATTCCCTCCTTAGAGAGATTTTATGTAACCTTTTCTTGCACAAGGAATAAAGACCTGCAGGCTGTCTAATTCCAGTGCCAGTGTATGTACTAGATGTGAGGATGAAAACATGTACTATGCTTTTTCATATACTGCAGTTCTAGAACAAAGAAAATATTCCCACCATTACAGTACCATGAACTAGTGCTAGATCAAGATTGCACTTATACCCTCAAAGCTCTACAGAAAAGGTGTATGTGCACCCTTAATTCCCAAATGAGAATACTTTAAAATATACCTGAGTATTTGTTAGTGATATTCAAAGGCAGAAACAACCCAGAAAGCAGAATATAATTTTACTGAACTAAACCAAAAAGAATGTAGGGCAGGATAGCAGCAAGTATGAAATTGTCCTTCAGGCTTTAACTGTCAGACCATAAATCGATGGTGCTTCAGGAAATCATCCTGAATGTATGAAAAGGGAAGGCAGAAGGCACTGCAATTCAGCCCGGAGCATCTTCTCCAACCAGTCCTTCACATCACCCTGAACCCCTTACATTCTTCCTGCTTTTTTGGGATATTTGGAAGACTGTCTCCATCTCTCTGTAATATTCAACCCAACTGAACTGAGGTGGGTCACCTGCCCCTCCAAAGCTGCCTACTCTCAGACTCCTTTGATGCACTGACATCTCCTTACTGGCCTTGTATGCTGCACACTATAGAAGATTTTGAGGACTGGGGTTTTTATTTTCTTTCTGAAGGCTATTTCACTGCCTTTTCATTTGCCAGGCATCACTCACTGCTATGAAAATGAAAGCCACGCCATATTATCACCCAAGGATCTCACAAACTAACTGTGTTACAAACAGGACAGGTGAATGAAATTATGCATGGAAACCCTTCCAGAGGAGGGACCTTTCATCCTTTGGAAAGACAGTCTGAACAAGAGAAATGAAATTTTTTTACTCACTAACTGTCGAGACTAATTTCAACAGGCACTTTGAAGCACAACCCCTCCTTCTCAATGAGACAGATGAATTTCTGTTTATATGTGAAAAATGTCAGCTCTCATTTCACTCATTCTTACTTGCATTTTAAAAATACACTGCAAAACTGCATCAGTGCAGTACCTTATGCTGACAAATATGATGAAACCATGATGAAAAATCATAAACGAGTGTCTTATTCTGCCTGTATTTTGTATGAATGAATAATCCGAAAGGTAGAAGGGCACAAGCTCTCTCTGTGGAATGAACACACCTGATTTGCAGCTGCTACTCTTTTTGCAGGCACACACCAATGACATGTGAAGGCACTGTGAAACACAAATGTGATCTACCTGTATTTTTCACTCATTCATTTATGCTAATTTTAATGTTTGCACAAATATACAGAGGGGGACAGGAGAAAGAGAGTAATTATTTGTACCCTAAAATTATTCTCAGTGAAATTTAGATAATAATTCTCTTCTGTGCAGAGAACTGATACATTTACACATATGTGACCAATTGACGATGTCTAACAAGCACTCACTGTTTGCCACTGTCAAGTAATAAACTAACTTAAATTATGCCAAAAAATGAGCATATTTTATTCTCCTATTTATTATTTATTCTCTTTTTATTATTAGACTGTGAGAAGGTGACACACTGTACTAATCCTATTTTTGTAGCAGACTCATAAAATTCTTACAACAAGTTTTTGTTAACTTGTATCAGAAATATTCAAAACCATTTCACATTACAGTAAAACTGCAAATATTGATCCACAGAAGAAAGTTTATGTTTCTATTCAATAATGTACTATATTATGTAACAATTTTATATATGTTCCTTTAAAAGCTATAATGCTGTCATTTCCAAAAGCATTTCCAAATGTGACAGTCTTTCTAAACTATACATGAAAACCAGATTCTTAGTGCAATGACCTAGAACACCATATAGTAATAAAAAATGATAAGGATATTAATGACTCCAAAGCATAAGTGACAACTATATGAAAATCACTTCTTTAGTACTAATTAGAGTGCTGAGTGTTACCAGTGTGGCAAATAATAAAGTGTAATATAACCCTGCTTAGAAATAAGTGCAAGATGGCACTTTAGCCTGGTGGCCTCCACCAATAAACCAAAAAGAGTGTTATACATTTTTCCCATTTTACCGTAGATTAGACTATTTGGCTACCAACATAATTTTCCATTCTCAAAATACTCAAAAGCAATGAGGAAGGTTTCTGATCTGATATGCTAAAATGAATTCCTCTGATTAGTGGATTCTGAAAATACAAAATGCTGCTCTACTTTCCATTTTTTAAGTGTATTACCTAGCACAAAACTTCTGATAAGAGATCCTCTGGATCTCTTATCAGAATAAAGCCATCTGGATCTGCAACACAAACATAAACTTTCTCTGATGGTCTAGTACACTAAAGACAGATGAAAACCTATGCTGGTTACCTTAGATATCAAAATGCCACCTACACTGACATTTCTGTAACCAGTACAATACAAGTGAGTGCCATGCTGCAGCCAGTACCACATCCAGCCACAGAGACTCCCACTTTCAACATGAAGGTATCTTTTACTGATGGATCTGTAAACAGTTCATAGTCAAAATGAGTGAAGAGCAAGAGTTCAGTTCACACTCCAGGATCCATGAGATGCAATATGCACTTACACCTCATTAATGTACTTCAAGTAGAGTTAATTTTCCATTATTTACCTCTAACCATTTATGAAACAATTTAATGACATAGCCAGTGTAACCAGAATCCATTTTAACCCTATGAAACTTTTGCTACTACTTAAAAATAGCGTATTAGAGCTACAGAAAATATTCAGACATTTTATAATGAGAACTGAACCATTAATAGCCATGAGATTAACTTCATTGATTTATACCATAAAACAGATTTAAACTGACTCCCATGCTTCCAAACAAAAACAACACAGTCGAAGACAACTGAACGCATTATACACTGAATATCTTTACAATACCTTACAACATACTCATCTGACACATAGTGTTGTATTTTTAACAGGCTTAGGTTATGATTTAAAACAGGATTTGATATATTTAAAGAACTGTAAAGTAGTCATGGTGTATTGACTGTTCCTGTATGGAAGATCTAATTTCACAGAAGTTGATCCAAATAAGAGATCTTTGAAGATCACAACTTGTTACTAGCAGTTTTAGCAAACTGTGTGGAGGATGATCAAGTTCAATAAAATATGTAAGCTCATATCTGTAACTCAGCAACACATGCAGCAACTTAAAAGAAGGCAGATTTTTTTTACCATAGGTTGTCTTTCTTAGGTCCTTATGCTAAAATCTCAACTGAGTTTGACCATTCTGAATGTACATCTACCTTGCATAGTCTTTGTGCAGCACAGAGGTATTTAAAGTAGCATGAACATGAAGCATTCTAAGTTGTAGAAATAGTCTAACTGAGCATCACAGAGCTATGAGGATTAAGTTAGTTTTACTCATATCTTTTTTCTTTTTTCCCCCCTAACTTAGCCATACCTGATTACATTGAAACCACTGTTATTTAGCTAAATATTTAATAGTAATTCTTCCCACATCAATTTCTGTTTCTTAGGATGGATGTGTATTCTGATTACATTGCAAGTATAAACAGTCTAATGTAAAGTAGCTGAGACAACTGATTAATAGAAAGACACAGGAAGATTGAGGTAGGTAAAATGACAGATTATTATGAACATTCAGTAAGGCTCACTTTTAACTGCTGTTGTTCAAGATCCTCTTAAGCTGATCTAAGACATGATCATCTATCCCACTAGTGCTTCCATACATTTTTCACAGCAGGCAGACTAAAATTACTTTTCTGTTAAAATAAAATCCATTCTACACCTTTGTAAACCCATGTTTGAAGAATCTAGGCTAAAATACTTATGATAAATAGTTCTGAAGACAGCCCATCAGCCTGGAGTTCAGGTCAGAAACATAAACAACAAACTCCTGTGTCAGTGCCAGGTCTTTGCTACTTTTCACAGTAGAAGCATTAAACTCTATTTCTGTTCAAATAAAACAATACACAAACTAAATAAAATGAAGAATGAAACCCTTAAACCTTCAGCTGCTCTCTCAACTGTTTCTGTAATAACCCTTAAAAAGCACAATAACAAGTATTATTATGCTAAGCAGTACCTATTCATATAGCAGCATCCAGCGCTTTCCTCTATGAGCTCCCAGTCTTATAAACACTTGAAAAACCTACAAATACTTGTTTTAACAGACTTACGAATATATTCAACTGATCTTGACTGTACTTGCAGCACTGAAGCCTTTATCATGGGAGATGTCTGAAAAAATCATCATAAAACTATTGTTCATAAAAGAATTGTTGACTATTTTCACTTGAAAGACTCAAGTGTATTTCACCCCCACCTCTTTCATGCATTTATCAATAAAAAATACTGTCTCATATTCTCTTTTGCACAGATTGCATATTTAATGCCAATCAGTTTACTAATTGATCCAAAGTTAAAATGAAGCCTAAATTTATAAAGGTAGATGAGGGTTCACTTATTCCTTGCTCTCAGGGCTCTGATGGTTTAAGAAGGGTAAGAAGGGGAACGGAGGAAAACAAAAAAATTTTTCAAAAATGGTTTAGTTTGAAATACTCTAATTCCCATTGGAAGCATACAACTACTTTATCTTTCTTCTTTTGCCATTAATTAGAAATAAATTCATCTTTCTCTTGTGAAGCCTGAAGTTTGTTGTTGTTGTTAGATGAGTTGCATTCAAACTCCAACAAAAAAGATGAAGCCAACATTGAAATTCATCTCACAGTCCAGAATTTACTTAACGGCCAGCCTGTGCGCTGTGATAAACGGAATGATGATCCGGCAACATGTCTTTATCCATGGTTTGCTTTAATTAACGCTGGCTTGTTTGTTGAAAAGATGATTAATATGCCAATGAAAATTGCATAATTGAATACCACAACACTGGCACAATCAGAAAGACACATGCAGTTTTTTGATTAACATTTATTATTATTATTATTATTATTGTGTGTTTTAATGTACTCTTCTCACTACGAAATCATGCAGTTTTTGACCGAGAGGTGAGGAAATACCAGGTTAAGTGCAAGATCTTCTGTGGGCAAGAAAAAAGATACGGTGCAATTTAAGCACGAAGAAATAGTTACTTGGTCAAGCAGCCATTTTTCCAAACTCAAAATAGAAGCAAAGCCTCCTCAGAAAAAGGAAATACAGAAAAAATAAAAAGCCACAACAAAAGCATGAACACAAACATCAAAACAACAAATAGCAAAGACCTTTTGGCAGAAAGTATGAAAAATACAAACAATATATTCAGTATTACAAGAATTAGTATGTAGAAAGTGCATGAAACATTTTTTAAGGAACAGAAATTAGAAGAAACTTCTACTGGAAAAGCATCACATTAAAAAAGCACTAAGGGACTATCCTTTTCCAGAACTTCACATTAACAGTTGCATCAACTGCAATTTGTTAACATATTCATCTGGTTAATTCCATGTTATGACTGGAACAAGAGTAACAATTAAGTCCAGTGTTTATTTTATCTATACTGTTTATTTCATTAGTTTTCCTCTATTTGCTTATCCTTACCATCCAACTTAAGGCAGATGTTAATGCTATTTAACACTGACTCTTATGCAAAACCTGATTTTAAGGGTCTGGACCATTCCTTTTCTTTACAAAACTGAATTTAGACTTGCATAACAATTCAATAGGATATATAATAGTTCTGTAAATACTTTCTATTCTAGAAATAAGCTAATAATAAATTGAAAATTTTTGGACTAAGGTAAGACAAATCTTTCCAGACTTTTCCCCCAAAATTAACATCTACTGACTTCATACTTTCTTCAGTGCTTTAAGCAGGCACAAGAATTTTCTGATAACTGAAGTTCCATTATTTAGATTAATAAACACTTGCACAGGATAACACAAAGCAAATACTGCTGCACCTTTACTATAATCAAATAAAACAGCAAGGAAAGATTCCCACTTATTTCTTTCTACAAAAAGCAGCACAAGTATAAAGATTTCTACAAGAATTGCTTTTCAGGGATCCTCACATTGCCCTTAGATGGATGATGGGAAAAAGGAAGAAGAAAACTGCCACAGGAAAGGGTTGTGTGCTGCAGCTGCAGCCTTTAATGACTCCTGTGGGTCTAAAGGCACCAAAGCAGGTACTGCACACCTCAGGAATCCCAGCTAACACACGATTCTCAGGACAAATAGTGAGAGCTCAGCTGGGTAGGTAAGACAGCCTGGAAAAGCAAGACTGCCAGTGAGAGAAGGAATCCATTCCTCCTGCTTCATCCTCCAAAGCCATCCATTCTCCCTTATGCTCCAAGCAGAGACTCCTCAATGCTTTGCTTTGAAATTAATATATTTTTGTAGAAAAATCCTACATAAGGTAAGCACATTGGAGACACACAAAACTCTCAGGATTTCTAAGCCAGAGGCTCAGCAAGGCCTCTCCCAGCTTACCTGTGCCTTTGGGAGACACTGAATTTCCAGCCTATAGTTTAGCTTGGGGGTTATTTCAGCTCCTGTATGCCTGCTTTTGCAACTCAGTATCTGCAAAGTACTGGCAGGGCAAACAAGATGAAGGTTTTGCTTTTGAAGAGTCACAAAGGAGCCAAAGAAGCCACTATTGTATTTCCTCATTCAGCTGTTCTTAGGATAACTAGAAAAAGGCTTTTACCTTATGAGGTGGACAATTTTTGTCAGTTCTTACTTATAAGGGAAAATACAAGCTATCCTATTAATTAGGGTCAGAGAACAAGATCTACTAAAAAACT
This sequence comes from Pyrgilauda ruficollis, assembly GCF_017590135.1. NCBI lineage: Eukaryota > Metazoa > Chordata > Aves > Passeriformes > Passeridae > Pyrgilauda > Pyrgilauda ruficollis. Next base: position 10,847,854 of record NW_024523822.1, on the reverse strand, counting down.
GTCCAAATGGGAAAAAATATTTGATTGCTGAAAAGGTACAAGCATCCTATATGAAACCATATTAAAAACAGTTGATCAAAACCCAACTATGTTAGAAAACAGAAGATCTGAAGAAAAGTTCATTCTTAAGTATAAATTCACAACAGCAGCAACCATCCTTCAGCTTTCAATGAATGTAAAAATGTCTGAGGGGCATTATCTAGGAAAGAGTGAAGCAGCTGGAAGTTCTGATGCCCCCCAACCCTGCACACCTATATCAGGAGGCACTTGGCCCCTTCCAAAAAGCTGCCAGGGAAAATACTACATTGTCCACCATGGGAACCCTAAACAGATCAATCTTTTCAGTTTATCTGATAATGCAGTCTTGCAACTCGACTGTTTTCCACACACGTTCAAGTTATAGTGTCACCACATTCAAACTTTAAGTTGTAATAAATATCACTGTTCATCTCACTCTGTAGACTGTAGAGGCACACACTGCAATTTGCTTAACTGCAGACCATTCCTGCTGTCCTGGACCTTCCTAGGCATAAATTAAACAGGTTTTTTTTCCTAAAATTTAGAAAATTTAGTTCTACAGCTAAAAAAAATGAGTTTTATTTTGTTGCCTTTTGATTTATCTTCCATTCAAAGTAAATAAAACAGTTTATATTTCTTACAGTTCTTCCTAAGAACTGTAAGCTTTCTGTAGAGTTGCAAAGGAAGTAAATAGATGTGACAGGACAGATGTTTGCAAAACCATGATCAGCAAGTGTAGTAATAAACATTCCTCCACTTAAGGAACCAGAGAGCATCAAATGAAACACTCAAACAGCAGATTTAAAATACAAAAGAAAAAGTTATTTTTCTACCCAACAGCAGGGCAAGTGTGTAAAGGCCAAAGCTTTAGAAATAATAGAATTTCATACAAGCAAAGTTCATCAAGTTTATCAAATATAAATGTAATGATAAAACTATTGATCAAGGAAGATAAAGACTGCAGAATGTCAGAAGACAGGAAAACACCACTGTCTGTGTGCTGTGTGCTGATCACCTTTCCTAATTCATCCACCAGTGGCACTGCCACAGATGCAATTCTAATTAGTTCATGAGCACCCAATACAACTGTAAGATATTTCTTCTGCAAATTCAATGCACTGAGGATTTTAATGTTTTCTAAAAATTTGTCTTCTACAGTCTTCAAACACTACCATTCTTTTTCACAGTTTTTTTTTCAATTTTTCCCCCTGTGTTTCTTCTCCTGAGACACATCAAATCCAGAATGTAACTGGCTCCATCTCATTGCAATGGAAGAACAAGATTTTAACTCGTGATTACATTTTGAGCAACCAAAAGAGGCATGAGGTTTTATTTCCTTAGAAGTTCCAAAACCTCTTTCCCAACTTAGTTTTCCCATCTTATTTTAATAACTTTAATCAAATACTTAATGATGTTATTAAGGAAAGACAAATAAATTAATCCCTATGAAGAACAGATCTCTTTACATCACTGCCAGATGGTGCCCTTAAAATTCAATACTTTATTATTACAGGAAAACCTTTTGTTTATGATTTTTGTGCCAGATTCACTCCATGTGCTTGTGCCCACATATATGGCAGTTTGAATTAATCAGATAGAGAGTATGGTTTCATGAGGATCAGATGTTTTATTAAATACAAATATCAGATTTCTTCTTTACTAACATGTAAAGTATTTAATTTAAATTCAGTATTTTAATATCCAATATATATTACCTAGGGTCACTTCACTAGAGATGTGAGTTTATAATTTATGATACTAAATTCATCTTGAGAACAGACTGTGAACCATGAGGACGTGGATTTCTCTGACTTGAAAAGAGCTACTTTCTGAGCAACTGCTCATGAAATCAGTGAGGCACTGCCTATGCAGCCTTACTGGTTTCTGGACTTTTCATTCCAAATATTTTGTTTGCCCCCTTTCCTGGAATACAAGCTGAACTCTTGGTCAGGTTAATAAAATTAATTACTTTATTCATCTGTTCAATTACTTCCTTAAAAATTCTGAAGCATATTACCAAGTTTGTGAATGCTACCAATTTATAATATTCTCTGCATGTTTTTCTTTCTTGCACAATGTTTTCTTGTATTAATCCCATATGCTGTTTTTTAAAGATTTACTTTAAAAAGACATTATTTCCTTGTCACTAAAGGACTCATTCTTACAACTGTTCTAAAGAGGGCTAATGTTGTGCCAATACTTTAAAATCAAAAAGAAAATGACCTGGATAACAGACCTGTCAGTCTGATATTGATACAAGGCAAAGCAGTTTGAACAGATGATACAGAGCTTAATTAATAAGGAATTAAATAAAAGTAATTAAATTACTGCCAATCAACATATGCTTAGGGAAAACATCTTAAAATACTAACTTTGTGTTTTCTCTTAACTATCTGTTAAATCATATGCCACTAGTATTACATTTACTCTTCTGTAAGGAATTTGATTTAATACAACACTGCATTTTAATTAGGGGTAAGATAACAGTAGTCAAAAAAGAAAGCTTAGTAGAAACTGGACAAGTGACAAATATGAACATTGCTAGTCACTGAGTGGATGTATTTCTGGTGAAGCCTAGAAAGCACTGGTTCTTGACTCTTTGGTACTTAACATATTTATGAATGACTTAGAACAAAGAACCAAATCATTTAAATAATAAAGGCTGAGGAAAAGAAAACAATTGGAGAGGACAAAATAATGAATAAGGCTGCTACAGGAGAGCATAATGAGCTGCCAAATCTGGACTCACTGCACGGGTGGGGTAATAGAGAAAAACATAGCGCCCAGGAGACCAAACAATGCAGGACATAGGGCCAGGAACTCACTTCTGAGAAGCACTAGCTACAGAAAAGTGTCTGGGGATTCAGGCCCGTTACCAGCTGAACAGGATTTCCCAGTTGAGCACTGTAGCCAGAAGTGGAGAAGCACAGTAGTGAGTTCTACCAAAGAGCAGCAATGGAAAGATACATCGTGCTGCAGCAGAAAGGTGGCATTAACTGGGTAAGACACTCTGCCATAGGTCTAACTGTAATTCTGTGGCCAGTTCTCCTGTCCTAGTCCCCAGAAATAAAGCTGAAAACTTTGAGGAGATTTATTGGAAATACATGAAAATAATTAAAAGACAAGAAAAGATTTCATACGGTAAACCAGCCAGGAAAGTAAGTCTCCAAAGCCTATCAGAAAGAACACTATGGTTGGACTTGGACTTTTACATATGTGAAAGAGGAAAATAAATACATGGTAGACTTCTTGATCAAGCAACCAATAGTACAGCAAAAATGTGATAAGGTAACTGAAAACTCCAAGTAGGTAAATTTAGTCTCAAATAGGCTGGATCAAATTAAAATATCAAAATCACAATAGGTTATTTATAGAAAATATAAGTCAAAAGTTAATCTTCACTCATCACTGTTAAGGCTACACCAGGTGTACTGTACCCAGTTTGGGGCTTCCCTATGCAAGACAAACATGGACATACTGAAGATAGTCTGTCAAAGGGCTACAATGATGATTAAAGGACCAACACATCTCTCAAATGAAGACAGGCTGAGAGAGTTGGGACTTTTTAACACAGGGAAAAGAAAACTCAGGGAAATCTCATCCATGCACACAAGTACTTGAAGGAATGATGTAAATAAGACGGAGGCAGGCTCTTTTCAGTGGTGCCCAGTGACAGGACTAGAAACAATGGGCCCAAAGTGAAGCACAGGACGTTGCCTTTGTATGTCAGGAAACACTTCTTCACTGTGATGTATACTGAGATATTGAACACAGAGTTTGTGTAGTCTCCCTCCTTGGAGATGCTCCAAAGTATTCTGGACATAATCACGAGCAACCACCTCTAGGTAGCCCTGCTTGAGCAGGAGGGTTGGAGCAGGTGACCTCAAGAACTTTAGTCATTCTGTGACACCGTGATTCTGTGACGTTTGGGCTCAGCTGGTACTGGTTACTAGGTCATCCTAATCCTGGAGTTTGATAAGAAAGGGAGTATACTAGGAACCATGTTGTTTTAAATAACCTGGAGGAAAGGTTGGCATGCAACATCATCAGATTTGCAGATGACACCAAACTAGGACAGAATCCATGAAAGGCAGCCCTGTCTGTCATTCAGAGCTCCTAGACAATTGGGATGAACAAGCTTATAGGAACCTCATGAAATTTAACAAGGACAAATTTAATATCCTGGGTATGAGAAGGAAGGAACCCTTGCAGTAGTACAGGCACTGCCCAGCTGGGTACCAGCTCTGCTGGAAACACCTGGGGGTGTTTGTTGACAGAAAGCTGAACATGAGCCAACAGTATGCTCTGGCACCAAATAAAAAGTCAACAGCTACCTGGGATGTATTAACAGGAGCACAGCCACAAAACCAGGGGAAGGGACTATCCTCCTCTGTTTGTTAGACCACATCTGGAATATTGTATTCCAGTCTTGGGAATTCCTTTCTAAGAGGTTGACAAACTGAAGCAGTCAAGAAAAAGACTCTCAAAATGGTGAGGGGGCTGGAGCAGACAGACAGAAAACCAAACTTGTTCAGGCTAAATAAGAGAAGACTTCAAGGGCACAGCAGCTTGCAATATTGAGAGGAGGTCATCACGAAGGCAGAGGCAGGATCTTAACAGTGATGCATGCCAGGAGGACAAGAAACACTAGACACAAATTTGAACAAGAAAGATTCAGAACGGATATGAATAGACACATTTTATCATCAGAATAGCTAAGCATTGGAACAGGTGGTCCCGAAGAACATGGAATCTTCATACTTGGAGATTTTCAAGACTCAACAGGATAAAGACCCAGTCCTCCTGGTCTACTGTCAGAGCAACCACACTTTGAGAAGAAGACCAGATAAAAGATGTCCTAAGATCCCTTCCAAACTGAATTATTATTGGACAAAATATTGGTTTAAACATATGCTGCTCTTGAAATTGTAACTGAATTTGACCCTAAAATATACCTTTTGCTTTATGGGTTGTCAAACTGGATGTTTTCTTCTGTCTTTTAATTTATACATTTTATAAATCTATCATTTTCCTTCATGTTTTACTATGTTTCAAATAGTCTAGATGTAGCATGAGTGGTTTGGCTGCTTACAGACACACAACCAGCTGCACATGTAGCTGTTATTAAAGCAGAACAGTCAAGTTGAAACAATATCCTTAGGAGAAGGGAGATGCTGGGAAAATATCAAACACTAACACAATACTTTTAAGTTTTACTTATTCTTCTCTGAAAAAGCATCAGAGAGATTGAAGAATAGAGCACTGCATTTAAGACTCCCTCAAACTTGAGCTTTTAACAGACCATGAAACATTAGCTTGCTGTTTGCATCAGCCTAATGAAGGAAGTGCCCTTCTATTTAAGGCAAACCACAGAAAAAGCAAAAAAAATCCTTTACTCCATTTTTCCAGCCCAGGATAACCCCTATAGTAAGTGATCATACAGCCTGTGGTTACATGCAACAAATTTTGTGAACAAGCAGAATTATAAGTGACTCATGGCTACTGTGCTCATATGATTTATACAACTTAATAAAAGAAGCTCCAGGAGAAAATGAGACTAATATAATCACATAGCATCCAATATATAGAAAAGTGGACTGACTCCATTGTACATTAAATTAATGTCATGATAGAAACAATTCACTGGATGTCATCCCCTAGAGCCTCTGCCTCGGCCACTTGTCATGGCTCTTGGAAATATGCTCCACTTCACATTTCTAAGCCCTGTGGAGACAATATCATCAAAAGGTTCAGCATCAAACAAATTCACTGTTTTCATCTCAGGATCTGCTCCCCGGTTATTTTAACTGAATGGGGCTCCCAAGATATCAAAGCTGTGGAAACAACCATGTCCCATGTTCCTGATGACACTGTACTTCTAGTGAGGCTCACAGTGCACGACTGTTTTTGTAATAAACAATAATATCATTACAAACATTAATTACATTGCCTCAAAAGCCCTAGGGACTCATGCATTCACAAAAAGAGACATAAATTGGAAAAAAAAAGAAAAAGAAAAATATAACTACTGTTTTATTTTCCTTTAGGTATACTATGATATGCATGTCATTTCCAGAGGTTTGATGACCTGCCATCCTCAAAGACTGTAACTGTAATTGCATTGCTCAGTGTGTGCAGAGAAAAAAAGAAACCAAACTACAGATGCTTTAAGTTAGATAGAAAGAATGCTTCTATTCAAATTTAGAGAAGCCTTTCCCCCTGTGTGATTTACTTGGTCACAAAGTAGTCTATACAAAAGTAGGAGGTAAGATTTAAGACACCTCAACTCTACAGATATTCATAATTTTTTTTTTTCTGCACTGAAAGGAATCTTATGACATATTATTGTCTTTCTGCTTTGTAAAGTCTCTAAAAATACCCTTCCTATAAACTGTTCATAAATATTTTGGCAGTATTTCTCTTTACTCTTAGAACAAATATGATTTTGTTGACAGTGTTTCCTGATATTAGAGTTGGCCATTCAGTGTGCATTCAAATATATTTTATACAAAACAAAAATGTTAAATATACATTTAAATACATTAGCCGTTTTTGAAGTCTGAGGAGTAGAATTTGGCCTCAATTATATTTTCTTGTATTTAACTAACTTTACTTCATGATCCTGTAATTAAATAAAATAACAACAAAAATATTATCAAGAAATATCAAATATAAACCCTACAGAAACCCTACCCTCTGACACTAATGAGGAAGCAAGCCAGTTCAGGACAGAACATGAGCATGTATTTTACTGACGTTATAAGCAGAATTCAAAAATTAGCTGTTCAAATTGCACTTAACAGTTTAATATTGACTTGAGCTGTCTAAAAACTGGATGTCAAGTATAAGCTATACATCCTGGTTCTGTCTGCTGTAAACGGAGACATGTTCCACGAGGTAAAATTATCCCCTTTCTTGTAGATAACTATCTTAAAATGGAAGGAGTAAAGGTGCTTATCTCACTTCATTGACTAAAGACTACCTTAAACTAACTTAGAGATTGCTATATTTAGATAAGATAAAATTAAAAGGACTATCTATGCATTCCTTGTAATGCTGTTTTTACCTAGAGTTAAAATAAGGAGAGATTTGAAGGGCAGGAAAATATACTTCAGCAGGAATATAGCCAGCAGAATTAAAATGAAAAAAAACAAAACAAAAACAAAAACACCCCAAACCACAAAACGTGGTCTTGTTAAGTAAGGTTAAGTAAGGCAGCATTTTAGCAAGCTGGGCATACACATACATGTCCATGGGGCCAGATGGGTTACATTCAAGGATGATGAGCTGGCCAATGTCAGCTAAGATTCCACTCTCCACAGCTTTGAAATCCTGTAGCACCTGTGAAGAAGCAACTTCCTCTATGACCAGAAACAAGCAAATGGTAGACCAAGCATTAAGATAAGGAGGAGGGTACTCAGGGATTTTTTTACATGCCTGGGAATAATATGAAGCAAATTCTCCTCATTGCCATGGCCAAGCGCATACACTGTCAGAAGGTAGTTTGGAACACTTAGTATGGATTTACTTAAGGCAAATCATACCTGACCAACCTCACTGACTCCTGTGATGAAATGACTGGCTCAGCAGGTGACAGGGGACAGCAGTGCGTATTGCTGGACTTTAAAAAGGTTTACCACAGAGTATTCTCATAAACATACTACTGAAATAGGAATTTATGGATAGATTACAAAGCTGGTTGAACCACTGAATCAAAGTAATGTGAACAGCAGTATGAAGTCCAGTTACTAGCAGCATCTCTCAAAGGGGTTATCTAGGGCCAGTGCTTTCTAACACAATTATTAATGGTCTGGACATCAGGAATGAATGCCCCTCAGGTTTGCAAATGATATCAAATTGGTGGGAGCAGCTGAGAACTACTGGAGGACACAGCTGCTGCTAAGAGACCATAACAACCTGGAGAAATGGGCAGACAGAAACCAAATGAAGTTCAGCCGAGGCAAATGCCGAGTCCCGTGTCTGGCACAGGTTGGGCTCCATGCAATGGCACAAGCTGGGCACTGCCCAGCTGGAAAGCAGCTTTGCTAAAAACAATCTGTGAGCAGACTATTTGCTCTTGTGTCCTCAGTGGCTCTTGCAGCAGTGAAGGCTGGCTGCATCCAGGGCTCTGAAGGAGTCTGCTGAGCAGGATATCCATAAACATACTGGGCTGAGTATGGTAGAGGACCACAGGACTGCTAGGGGACTACAGCAAGAGGTGCTGAAAGACCTGGGAAGAGCAGTGCTAGGGCAGGGAGGATACAGGGCTTTAACTGCTGTGTGCAAACACATCACTGGAGGGTAAAAACAACATAAACGCCCTCTCTTATTGGAGATCATCAGGGACAAGGCAAGAATAAACAAACAAGCATTGCAACAAGACAAAATGTTAACAATTTCCACAACATATGGTAGGCAAATATTAGAACAGCTAAGCAAGGAAATCAAACCTTGAGCACTGCTGATGAAATCTTGAGGTTCTCCATTTTTTATGATTTTTAAATCCTGACCAAGTAAGGCCCTGAGAAAGCTAATGTAAGTCAGCCCAGCTTTGAGCTGGGGTTAGACTAGATGAGCTCTGGAGGTACCTTCCAATATAAACTACTGAATGATTCTAAAGAGTATTATTCACAGTTATTAATTAACAAATATTAATTAATAATTGATACATCAATAATTAATGTCTTCCTGAAGGAGGACTCTCCTGGATGAAAAAGTCTAATTACATTTAAAAAACATTATCAGTGAAAGGAAAATGTTTTGCATAGTAATCTAAATAAAAAGCACAGCTTCTCTCTTATTCATAACTCATGTCAGTTATTCATGCTTTCTCTTTCTGATCTGTGAAACATTTTAAATACAAATCAGAACTAAAGACAGGGTCAAGACTTAATAATTTAGTTCTTAATTGAGGTTCAGTGGAATAGGTAGCAACACTGAAGAAAAGGATGTAGAAAATCTTACTTCAGCAGCTGCTTATCATTACATATATCTGGAAGTCTCTTTATTCTGATTCCGTAGGTGTCTAAACTCAAATGCAGTTGCATTCTCAGGTGGTAGGTTAAAATCCCCCTAAATCTATCAAAATGCAAAGAGATAAAGTGAGACATTCTCTACTCTCAGAGCAAACATACCTAAATAGTGCAGAGTATAGCATAGAGCACACCTGGCACACTTGCTTTCACAATGAAACTTCTTATAGTGACCATAATTTCATAAAAAAACTGATCTAGGAACCAGAACACATGGCTGCCATTTTGTTTAACCCTTAGAAGACCCCAATCTATTTCTTTTGCCTCCAAAAATACTTAAAAGAAAGGGGGAAATTCTCTATCCACCCTTCTTGTTAATAACAAAAACTTGCTAACCAAGAACTTATGATATACATAGCACCTTTGCTACGGTCATCACCTAAGGATAGAGAGATGTGGATTTCTGTGTGCTCCTCCCTAATTTAGCTTTTTTTTGAATAAAGAATCAGTTCATTCTAAATATAATCAATTCTGGAAGAACAGATATGAACTCAGCTCCCTACCTTTATAAATGGGTGCTCTAATTTCAGGACTACAAAATCCAAGACTAAGAAAATGGAAGAAGGGAGAAAAGGGTGTTGAATAAATAGAAAAAATTATTTTCTTGATATATTAACCAAGAGTCATGCTGTTCCATGAAGGTGGATGGGGTTTTGGGAAACATTGTCTACTGGAAGGTGTCCTTAACCAGGAAAGAGGGGTTGGAAGTAGATGATCTTTAAGGCCCCTTCCAACCCGAACTATTCCATGATTCTATCCAGTATAAAATTTTTATCTCAACTTATTCTGTTCTTTTTACTTCTTATATCTATTTTTTCCAGCATATCCTGATGAAGTTTCCAATAAAACATCAAATAATTTATTATAAGAAATTAATCCAACTCAAAGAAACACCTGAATGGTGGACTAATAAGCTTCTCAGTTTTGGTAGCTGCTTAATGTCTGAAAATCATAGGAAAAAGCAAAGAGATATAGGCCATGTTCAGTTTGGACTTCAACAATGCTGTCCTCCCCTCCTCACAGGCTGCTATTGCCTCAGTGTTGCTAATCTACAACACTGCAATACAAACCATGCCCTGCTGTGTTATAACTACCCCAGACCACTCCAAGAGAACAGACACCCTGAGTAAAGCTCAAATAGCCTGTCTTCTGCAGGGCTGTAAACAACTCTTTAAATCAATAGCTGTGCCAGTGCAATATTACTGTCACCACATGCTTACAGTTCTTCCAGTCCAAGTAGGACATGTCATAAGTTTCCTGCTGCATTTTCTGACAAGTTACTGTTTTATGTTAAACTTAGACTTCAAGTGACCTGACATTAACGATGTTTATCTACCACTTAGACTGCTAGATACTAAGACATGTTTCCCTCCTTCCTCGATCAGCCATGCCAGCCTCGATCCCCATTCTGTCACTCTGACTGGGAGCCACCACAATCAGCAGCACAAAGATTTTTACAGGAGGTTAGGGGGCTTGGAGCTTGTCTCTTGGTGATAAAATTAGAGAGGAGAATTAAAGTGATTACACTCTAAAAATGACTTATTGGAAGTGACAGGTTTTCTTAACCTAAATATTTTTTAAGTACCAAATTTGTCACTCCTGTAAGTTATATGCTACTAACTGTAAAATTATTTTATTGCAGCAGTAAAAGAAATGAAGTACTTTTAGCGAATGCTTTTAGATAAATCAGGAACCTTGTATTCAATTCACATTTTATTTGCTTATAGGATTCTTTTATTTTTGACTGAGTTGCTGCAGACCTCTGAATCATGAAAGGAAATGTATGTCTCCACAACACTGTCCACCCCCTGTTAGCTCTCCTGAGCCAAAGCAAGCCACTGAGCAAGGCAAAGTGAAAAACTAGGTAGTTACAGTTGCTGAGGTGGTCTAGTGGTGATTTAGATTATGTGTCCAAAGGAGAAACACAGAAAGCATAATGCCATATAGGTTGCACGCTGTAATTATTTCACACAGGTCTGAATACTGAATGTGCCAGTAGGGACAAATCCTTCCCATTATGCCTCAATGGCCTCCTCTCTTATTTAAGTGCTTTGTTTTCTTTAAATTTCACTCCACCACATTCTAGATGGCAATCTCTTCTGCAAGATGCAGCAATGGCAAAGTAGATTCAGAAGAACAAGAAAGGCTGAGAGACATCCACCATAAAGAGCCTTATTTTTCACCTGCTTCAACAGACCAGAAAGTTGTTTCCAGTCATCCCTTAGTCCTTGCTCTGGAACCTCAGGAGCAGTTGCTGTTTTGCAAAGCACCTCAATCTCCAAATCCTCTTTTCCGTGCTTGGAAGATGCTATTTCTGGTGGCAACGGGATGATAGCTTCCTCCTGAAGAAACTACACCACAAGTATTTCCCCATTAATCTTCCACTTACAAAGAGGGCTACAGTAAAGAGTGTTGGGAGAAAAGGGCCATCTATAGGATTTGTATATACTAACACTTTTGTTATCTATGTCCAAGTTATCACATCTTTAGAAATATGTATTATTTAAGTGTAACCAAAATCTTAAGTCAAGACCTAAATTTGGTGTTGAGCCAACAGCACCACGACTCTCATTTGCAGGTGGCAGGGAGATATCCTACTGCTTTGTGCATGGCTGCAAATGAGCCCACACCAATTCTTCCCTAACTCAGTGTCTGAACAAGTATCTGAGGAATAGATATTTAAGTGAAGCTCTAAGTGAGTGAGCAAGCCATTGCTTGAGTTAGATAAGTTCAATTCTAAATTAAAATTTCAGAAAACCACCTAACGATGTAAAAGCATCATGAAACTCAAGGCGAAGGCTTAGGTGGGGAGGAGACAGTGCCCCACATGGGTTCAGTACTTCACTGAAGAGAAATATCTGAGATGAAGCTAGGCATGACTTTGAAATTAAATTCGTAATTATAAGAAATAAACCATAACCATTCTCTACATACTGCTTTTCAAATATGGGAATTTAGTACACAAAAAAAAGAGCCTTGCTGATTTGTTCCTGTATTAAAAATGAGTCTATAAACAAAGGTTATTAATAAATTATGAAGCTGATATGAGGTATATCTGTGCTAAGTACAGTAGTATTTCATGGTTGTCAGTATACCACACCATAGCCTCTCAAAACTACATCAGGCTTGAGGACTAAGTCTTCAGATATGGCTTTGTTCTTGCCTGAGTATCTGTCCTAGTTTACTTACTGAGAATTCATAAATTACCAGGTGACCTAAAAAGACTTCTTAAAAATCATATGACAGAAAGATCAAGTGGCTGGTTGTGAATATATTTGATGACACATTCACAAAATAGATATTTAGATGTTACTACAAACAGGTATAAAAAAAAAATCATAAGGTAGTTTTTTCAATTTGTCCACTTCTGTGTGTGTTACATATGGAAAACATAAAAAATTGATGCATGCTTTGTCCTTCCAATGTGCAAACATCCACATGTGCACACGACCTGAGCATCTGAAATTACTACAGTTAGCACACAGTAAAATATTCAGGGGAATTTGTGAAAGTAAATTCTAGTACTGTGCTCAGAAAGGTTTAAATTGATACCTGTCTTAGAAATGTAAACAAGTATTAAAATAAAAAATGTCCTCAAAGGAGTGGCAGTGGCTGAAACTCCATCTTCAAATAATAATTTTAAGTCATGGTTTTGAGATGGGAGAGTACCTTTTGGCTTGTACTCCAATCAGTGTTGTGTAATTTTGATTATAACTTATAATATAATGGGAAATCTTTAAACCTGAACAAGAGATGCTAGTTTACAGCTGCACATAAAGTACCATATTGGGCAGGACACTACACAATGCAAGATATTCAAATAAAGATTTCAGATGCCAAAAGGAAACTAACTCCATAAAATGGATTCCTTCCTAGCAAAATTTCAGAAACAAACTAAAACATCTAGAAATCTTGAATTTACAGGCAACTGCTTTCCTTTTTGGTTTTTTAAAATGTGTACAAGAGTCTTCATACTTGAAAAGTACCAAATACAAAAAGTATTACATGTATTTATCTCTATGTTCAATGGATGAGACACACCAGCCACAACTACCTCAAATACACTTCTTTAACCAAGGCCTAAAAATGTTTTGTTTCATATTCTTTGTTCCTTAATATAAGATTAATAAAGAGGAAAAAAATGAAGAGAGGGAGATCAGCACCAACAGCTTCTTTTCCAGTGTCTTCACAGATGTTGAGCAGCAACTGGAATCTTTGTACTGCATTTTCATACCTGAAAGTAAATAGTGGCTGGAGGGGGAGGACATGAAGGAGGGGGAAGGCCTCTCCATCATATATATTTTAACTTCCATCTAGAACCATTCATATTGTAACCACAATCTAAATAAAGATGTAGAAAGTTACGTTAAAATGGAGAAAGAATTTAGTTTTAAAATAATAATGTCAATTGGAAATCACCAGGAAATTTTTAAGACTAATCAGGCATTTTTCCCCTCTGGTAACATTAAATGCCAGATCTTCAAATTATCCACACGCGGCTGGATGTAACTCTGAGCTGTACCAGACTCCTACAAACACTATTCACAACACACTGCATACAACAAATTTACATGGATGCTGGAGATAAAAATCATCCAGTGAATCTCAATTATCTGATTTCAAATTTACTGTCAAGGGGCAATAATTTGTCATTTCAGAACACAAAGGGGAACAATGGTGTTCCTTATTGCACAAAAACATCTCTTTACTTTAGATTATTTCCAAATGCAGCTACTGCTTAAAGGTTTGGAGTCTGATCCTTTTTTCCATAGCACAATGACAAAAAAAGCTCAGAAGCCAAGGACAGGGAAAGAGCTGATTTAGCATTTTCCCATTCTAAAATCCTCTGTGAAGGGTTTTAAAGTGTGAAGAAGAAGTGAGAATAGGTATGTAACACGCACTAGAGCTAGTTCCATTATTAACTCTTCCTCCGCAATTTCAGGAAAGGTTAGAAAGCTATGGAGAAGGCTGATGGTGAGGGAGAGGAAAAAATTTTTTTTTAGTTTTTTTGTTTGGTAACCTGATACAAGAAAGAAAGAATCATACAGAATGACTGTTATGCAGAAGAAACTAATGATGGGAGAACTTAGCATTTCACATTGATTCCCAATTTTATTATTCATTTTTGACAGCAGCAGCAGAACTCTAGACAGTCGGGGAAAGAAAAAAAAAAGAAGTAAAAAAAGGAAAGAAAGGATTCTGCACATTCCCTAAGGAGAAACCATGAAACTCTTCCTCAACTCAAGAAACATCGCTAATGGCTTCCTTTATCCTCCCTCCTGCCTTCAACTATTGTCCTTAAAAGTACTATTTCAAAAACTATTTCTTTTCCCTCTTCTTGCTAACACTGCAAATAATCAGTCTCAAAATTAAACCACACTAGATACACAAGTTTGCTGCCAATTCAAAACCTTATGTTTGGTCTGAGAAATAAACTATTCTTTCCTATTTCCAGTAAAAAAACCTCATCCTGACAGTTCAGCCATTAGCACAGGCTGATGTGGTGATTTCTTCTCCAAAGCATTTATCACATCAGTTTTCACTACACCCAAAATAATACCGTAAAAATACTGTATGTCCAAACAGCATCAACTCCTTCCTTCAAAGTGCCCCTTTATAACAAGGAATTGACAGATCCCTGTCCAGCACTTCAAGACTCCACAAGCCCAGGTAGAAACTCACACTTAAAACCCTTGTTTAATTGATGCCACGTAGTTTTGAACTAGCATATCACCTTAAAGCTCACTTATTGTATTTATCTGTTTCTATCCAGCAGTGCAACCAGCAGTTTGATTGAAAACCAAACCCTCCTCCTAAAGATATGTTTAACTGTACAAACTACAAAACAGCAAATAGACACCCAAACAACTTTGCAGATCTTGGCCAAGATCTCTCAACAATTACTGCAAAATCATTTCTTAGATCATGTCTTAGATCAAACTTTTTTCTGCAAAATTTTCTACATTATTAAACCCCACATGGTGGGAAAATTCCCCAGACCATCAAAACACACACATTCATGTTTTCCGTAGGACTTGGATAGGAAAATAGACACAGAACCTGTACCTTTAACTTGGACATCTAAGGATACTTCAAGATGCCTGTAAAGATTGTCATACTTTTAAAGAAAAGGCCATAAAACTCCTTAAAAATGGTGCCATTAAAAATTCTTAATGCCTGATCCAAGGCACACAGATCAATTTAAGGCCCCTCAACATAAACTTCTACTCCGTATTTAAGCAAGGAACAGCTTACCTAAGTTAACATGTTAACAAAGCCCCTAGACAGGTCTCATACCAAACTTCATAAACCAATACCAAAGCTATCTTTGAATTTTAAAAATGTAATAGTTTTTGATACAAGCTTTTACCTACAACATTTGGAAAATATTACTGCAGCTTCTTACACAGGGATTGGAAAACAGGTTTGGGGTTTTGATATGCGTCATTATTCTCTGAAATCTAGAGCACTTCATTATGACAGCCTCTGACTGGCATTTAATAGACTGGGAGTACCCAGGAAACAAAGCACTCGTATTTGTTTAAAAAATACAGAGAATGAGAAGGGGGAAAGAAGGGCCTGGGGGGAGAGAGAGGGAGAGAGCAGTCCAACAGCTTTGAATGGTATATGTCCATTCAGTCATGGTTATTCTCACTTACCTGCCATCCCAGCACGGAGCTGGGGAACAAACTAATATTGGCTGCCTCATCCCTGGAACTGTTCAAGGTCAGGCTGGATGTGCCTTTCAACAACCTGATCTAGTGGGAAAAATACAAGCCCCTTCCAACCCAAACCATTCTATGATTCCATAATTTAGTTCCAATCCATAAGGTGTCATCTCTACCCTTGTTTTTTCTTACTCAGCTAATGTACTCTCTAATTTTCTACTAGAAAGTGAACATAGTCAACACACCATCACTAGCAATACACCTCAACCTTGTTAAAGTCATAAATTTTCTTTTGCAACAAACTAGACATGATGCACTTTAGAGACAGCTACATAAAAGAAAAAGCTTTGGCTGTGCCATGCTACCACGCCACCAAACCATGAGTATTTAACTTTGACTTCTCCCTTTTTATTAATAGATGCACAAGCATAATCCTCCAGGCATGAATGCCAGGAAGGCAAAGCAATGAGAATAAATGTTTAATGCTGTTGAATGGGCATAGCAACTGTACTCCCTGCCTGCAGGCAAATATTGCTACTACAAAGGCATTCTTCCAGTTATCACTATTAATAGTTGTTGCTGGGCAGGTATGTATATAGGAACCATACTCTAAAAGTGAGGGGAAGGTGTGTGGGGGAGAGGGGAAAAAAAAAAGAGTGTAATAATTTTCTGTTACAGACCACAGTTCTGCTAAAGAAATTTAATCCTTTTTCCAATATGGAAAGAAGCCAACTGTAAAGTTTACTGCAATTTCAGTAAGTGTGTGAACTCCAGGAGCATTGATTGTAATAACCCCTTGCTACTACCTCAAAAAAAAAACAACCCCTCCACTCAAATAGGCTACTTGGACAGATAAATCCTTCTCTCTATTTTCCCTCCCCCACAAGTTGTACCTTCAGCACAGGCAGAACTTCCCCAGATCAGAGGACACTGTCAGTGCAGGCTGACCAATCTCAGAGGGTTTTTTTCCTCTTTTTTTTTTTCCTTCAAGATACTCTGTGTTAACAGCTTGAGGGGGTTCAATCAGCACTGCTTTGATCTCGGCTGGAACTATAATTATTTAACATTGTTACAAGGATTTCTATAATCCATCCTACCATTAAATCCCTTTTACACCCTCATCTTCTGAAGGCTAATCTGCATCCGTACACTCAGTTTGTCTCTTCAGCTGGTTTCATCAGGCTCTGGCATTCTCCAACATCCAGAGTGATGGTTCTTTTTTTTCTAATGAAATAATTTTCTTTCAAATTGAAAAGCGCAAAAGGTCCTGTGCATTTGCTACCTTTTGATGAGATAGCTATATAACACCAATATAATCCACTGTTTGCTGCAAACTTCCTCCCTATTTCATCAAATTCATTTTCTCTGTGGTGTTTTCACTGAATTGATGATACTTATGCACGTGTTATATACATAGCTGAGGAAAAAAATAATCAAATGAACATGAGCAGATGCTCTTTGAAAATACAGCAGAGCCAAGAGCAGCAATAGTGTGCTCATCCCTCTTGTACTCTCTTTGATAAATACTGTAGGAAACACTATACCTAAACTTAGAAAGCCAGGTAAATAAAACTGGAGTGCTTGAAGAGAAAACAGAAATATTTTATAATTATAATGCATGAAAGACACACCA
Organism: Pyrgilauda ruficollis; assembly: GCF_017590135.1. Classification (NCBI taxonomy): domain Eukaryota; kingdom Metazoa; phylum Chordata; class Aves; order Passeriformes; family Passeridae; genus Pyrgilauda; species Pyrgilauda ruficollis. The sequence goes on along the minus strand of NW_024523822.1, from coordinate 10,830,503 downwards.
CATGGAAAAAGGCCTTCAATACAATCAAAGGAAATAAATGATAGAAACAAAATGAATACAGAGAAGAGTGAAAATGAAGGACATGAACAAAACCAGACCAAGAATATAAAAGGAGATGGTCAGAAATTATGAATTATCAAAAGGGAACAGGAACAACAAAATGCTTTCCTTTTTATTTAGGAAAAAAAACGTGAAAAGGAAAATATCATTTCTTCAGCACATGTATGAGTGCATTGGGGAAACTGCCTCTTTGCTGCACACATTTTTTAATTGTTTTTAAGCAGCCAACCTGTAAAGGCTTCTGCTCCACTAAGCAGCGCTGGATTTCACCTCCACAGCTCCTGTGCTGTGACTGTCTGCGCGGATGAAGGAAGGGGAACACAAGTGCAGGCAGAGAGGGATGACAAACACAACAGGGGAGTATCACCAGGCCATGAGCACAAGAGAGAAGCACATGTAAGCTTAGGTGCTGCAGTTTTCATACAAAGTAAATGTATCCAGTTAAATAATCTCATGCCTTCTTCCTCACAATGCATAGGAATAGGAATTCCTCACAATGTTTTTATTGCCATAAGGCAAATAAAAAACAATATATGTGGACTTGTTCTATTACTACAAATACTGCATAAGGAAGGCAAAAGTTAAAGAGTAGGAAGTGTCTGCATAGAAGAAAAATTGAAGAAAAAAGTTGATAAAAACACAAACAGGATGCACCACAGTTAAGTAACTGGCACTGAGATAATAAAAGAGTGTATTTTCTTTTATTCCCCCAAACTGCAAAGGCAAGTTTTAGTTTATCAGCTGATGCTTGAAAAAGTCATCAAGCAACAATCATAATTCCAAAATACTCTTTGGAGTCAGCTAAATAATTAAAATAATAGGCAATAGATATAACTGATCTTCAGAAGGAGAAATGAAGAGCCACTGGTGCTTCCCACAGGGTATTTCAGGATATCCCTTCAGTCACACTTATGGTATTTTTTATTAAAAAAAACCAAACTGTAAAAGACAAAAAACCCTGAAAATAGTTCCTTTAAGAAAAGATTTGTCCTTACGAACATTTTGATCATATATCACAATCCTTTTCTATCCCTGAACAATATTTAAATAGCTTCTTCTCTCAATTTTTATATTGGTATATTCCCATATACAATTACAGTAAAATATACACAGTTATGGTAAAATCATAAATAAAAATAAAACAACAAGCACTATGGCACCACAAGACTGTATCCACAGATATAATCAGAGCCACAAAACAGGATGGGGTTTTTAAAATTTAAAATAAATAAGAAAACATTGCGGAATCCAAATTAATTTTCCATTTAAAAAGTTACCATGTTATGTTAGACCCTACTGTGTGGCTATGAAATGAATAACAGCCTCAAAACTTAGTTCCTATTTCTCAAAGCAAAAGAAAATATATTTACTTTAAGAAACATATATGAGTCAAAACATCTTATCTTAAGTATTTTAATAAAAAACTGTTTCAAAATACTAAGTTAAAAATCAAGCAAATTCATTAAAAAATGTTCATTAATTAATAGAAAGTGAAGCAGCTACAATTTGAAGTTCATTGTATTCAGAATTCTTTGTATTGAAGTAATTTAGTCCACCTTTAAGACCTTTTACATTGCCAGAGTAGAAAGGGGTCTTTAGTATTGCTTCGATTTCCATCCTTGTTAATTTATTCAGGCTGGCAGTTTGCTGAGTACGTAGAAAGTACCATGATACAGGCAGCGCCTTCCTGGAAGAGCTTCTGAGCTAAAGCCACAGTCCTACAAACACATTTGTGCTTAGCTTCATGCATGTGGGTAGTTCTGGTTTTTAATGGAATGCTCGCACACATTAAAATATAAATGTTTAAATATTTTGCAAGATGGGAGCCTAGAAGAACAGAAGTGTTTTTCTGAATTTTTTTTTTTATTTTTCTTACTACCTGTAGAGAAAAAAAAAAAAAAGTAAGACTTACTGATTCTATCTTCAAATGCCAGTTAGTCTTGACAGATAGATTTATGCATGGATTTCTTGTACTCTTCTGTGAAATCTTTTTCATGGAGACCTAAGACATTTTCAGATGCCCAGAAGTGTATTTGTTCTTCTTCCCATCTAATAACAAAGTGCAGGCAGATGAACACTCCCCTGGTGACTGTGCTAGCAGTCTTTCTCCTGAAGAGTACATTTGTGAGTCTTGTGCAAAGGATATATGTATTCATTAACTAGCCATTAACAGACTAGGTATTAACACCTAGTCATCACTGTGTACTTTTATATTTACTTCAACAGGACCAGAAATTTTAATTACATATTTGAGATCCTTAAATTTAAAGACCAAGTTTGATGAGCTTGACATAAAATAACAAATTTCTGCCCCCCATTCAAATTTAAGAAAGCATAACTGTTAAATTTGCAGATATAGCTGTCTAACAGAATCAATAATGCTTATTACTTCATTTCTGGAGAGAAGACACTGTTAAATTTAGTGATATTTGACAGCAAAATACTCTACAAATAGTCCCCTGACATCCATGGGGCATCAGAGAGTGATGAGTACTTCAGCTGAAGATGGCCATGTTGGGTTACAGCAGTCAGCTTCAGTATTTGGTATTCTTTCTTTATGGGTACATACTGCTTAATACAGTAAAGCAAAGTTCTGACTCCTGGTGAGCAAAATAATGCTGTATTTCACAGTTATGATGTCATCAAAGGACCATATTTCATGGCTTTAACATCTTTGCAAGTATATACAAAAAGTGGTATCCCCAAGGATCACTACCTTCTAGGGCTGCCTGAGGTCCACCAAGGTGGACCTCCTTAAATTCCATTTAATGTACGTTAACATTTAAATATCAAGGAAGTCTAAATAGCCTGAGAGTAGAAAAGGTATTCTCAGTTTCACACTCTGTAGCATACTTGCCATATTACATGAATTCTTCTATATATTATGTGCTGTGTTATCTTCAATTCCCTCTTTTTAAATTTCAACACACTATATTCCTTTTATGCATTTATCTGTGCATATATGCTTTATATATTATACGTAATTACAAAATTACAACTCAAGTGAATTTCATATAATACATAAACTATCTATCACACAGTCTCAGAATTTCAGGTCTTGAAAATAGAATTTGATTGCTTTATTCACTCTAAACCAGTATCATTGTAGTATCAGCCTTAAGCAATATGGGCTGCTAAAATCATTTGGTTCCATTTTTCCAAAAAGGAAAACTGATAGGATTATTTTCGTGATAAATTAATTTTACCATGTAATTGCAATTATGACTTATAATTAATGAATGGTTTCAGCCTCACTAACTAGGTCAGCAATTTTCTTTTAAAAATATATCATTTTTTCTCTTTAGATAAGTATCATGATATGTCCAAGCTTTGGGAAACACACAGCATTTTTACAGGGCAATGATCCTAGAAGCTGAGAAATGGTGAAACTACTGTGACGTACTTTCTAAAAAGTGCAAGCCATTTTTTGTCTCTTTTATGAAAAAAATTAAAAAGCATGCAGGTGGCAAGAGTCTTTTTAAGAGGAAAGATCAGTTTCTTAGTACTATTGGAGTATTTAATTTCTTGACTGAGCTTCCCAGTAGACAGAACACTGAACAAGGTGAGACCAATGAATCAGCTGAGCAACTAATCTCTTACGTCATGGTTGTCAATACCCACATGCATTGCAGGATATACTGACAAGAGGCAGAATCCAAGGAGATTGACTTCTCTGTAATCAGCTGCATTCCTACAGAAAAGCATATCAGAAACCTGAAGCTTACTTTGTGCATCATCTAGAACCGACTCCAACACTCCTGACTGCCCATTGCTTTGCAGGGAACATTCAAAGGTACCATTGCAATATGCAAGGACACTTCTTCAGGGTCTCCTGAAGATGTCTTCTGGCACATTTATACCATTTTAAGCCCTACATCTCCGTCAACTACCTTATCACACCATTCTTCGATGACTCACACATTGCAGCATGATGATACAGAAAAAAAACCTAAGCTGCAACTATTAAAATAATGAGTAGCAGGACAGGATGAAACAAAATAATTTCCTTGGAAGACACTCAAAATTTGATGGCTAAAGTGTTACGGATATAGTAATTAAACTAAATGATAGCTCTTATCGGAATGCAACACACCAAAATATCTGTTGTTTCATTGCAGGGGGTTTTTTGGGGTTTTTTTGGTTTTTTTTTTTTTTTTTTGGCTGCTAGAAATATTTAGAGAGCACCTCCTAAAGAAAAGTTCCATGGAAAGTTGATATCCAACACAGAACTTTGAAAAATAGTCAGTATCAAATGTGAAGCAGTTCTGTAATAGGGGGAAAGGGGGGGTTTTCCTGAGAATAAGTAAATAAAAATAATAAAGTAGGAAACATATAATACATATTAAGTATTAAGTAAAATATTAAGTAAAGTATTAAGTAAATAAATTATAGTATACAGTTTTATTTATCAGACAGCAACAAATTATATGAAGCATTTATGATGTTGTATTACACAAGCCCTGAAAACTGGACTGTGGTCAGCTTAAGAAAACTCTGACTGGATGCATATCATGAGTGTTTTCCATACAGTTTTTCTCTTTTTTTTTTTTTTTTAATGAGAACTAGTATCTATTTATATATGTAAGCCAAAGATTTATGAACTGATTAGTAATTTTGGCACCACACTGTAAGTATCAAAGTTCAGATAACTGAATGTTTTTTTTCATACAATGATGTAATTTGAAATTCAGTCTCCTGAGCTGAACCACCCAGCCCAAAATGCATACACAAGACACTCTGGAACAGTAGGTCCCTACTGTATACATTGTATTACTTTTCTAAATTATCCAAAATAGTCCATCATTGTGGGTTTATGCTGATGAAGCATCTTATAAATCAACACATTTATACTGCCATAAAATCAGAGCAGCAAAGACCTGAAGAAGCCCACCCCAAGTATATTCTCTCAGTAAAATATGATTTCTGCAGCATAATGACAAATGTTTGAGATATATCAGACAATATTCTTTTCTAAAATAAATAAGGCAACGTGTAATCATATTTACTTAAAACAAAGCTATGTAAAGTACAGTGAAGTTTTTCTACCTGTAATCCCCAAAAACATGTTATGAAATCAGCTGTACAAAGTTTTCACCTTGAATACATTGCTTAAAAGAGGAGCAAAGGGAAAGAGTAAGCTATGAGGGGACAATTTGATTGACTTATTTTGGAACAAATCATAAAAGATGCAATGTATACACTGGACTGGCTGCCCACACTACCATAACAGATATCTGCAAGCATCTTCCCCATTAATATGATTTCATATGCTATAGATTAAAAATAGTTTTTGGAATCAACCATGATAAGTAAAGAACACATTAAGAACAGTTCAAAATCTTTGTCGGGGGAGAGGAGGGTAGGAACAAAACGTCCTCTACACAGCTATTTTAGAATGTCTAAGGTAATCAGCTGACTGCAGGAAAAACTAAGAGTTACAGCTTTCCAAACACAGGCTTTAATCATTATTACTTCTGCTTAACCAAATATCTCACTAGTTTTTACCCTGAACCATACTTCTGAATATTTGATTCTGGGATTTCTCAGATTCCATTAGAACATGCTCAAAGAACTACACATTCTGTAATTAGATCAAAATGAGGTCTGATGCTGTTAAGACAGCCACTCTTACTTTTGCTATGTTGATGAATAAGTGCTGCAGTAAACTCCTTATGCATAAAGGAGTTTACTGCAGCATTTCTGTATGATGACCACTACTGCACTTTACAAAAACCCTTTTGACATATCCTTGTCTGAAGCCTACAGCAAGGAGTGAAAGTAAGATCTACTGTTCATTTCATATCCTCCTTTTGAGAATGCAATGGTAAAGCACCCTAAAAATGAAATGTGGCAATTAAACCTAAACCCCAAAGTGTGCTAAGCTGGTCTCACTGAGCTAAACACAGAAAGTCAATGTCAGAATTGAGAGAGGACTTTGCCCTTACTTCCAGTTCCATGACCACAACATCCAGTTTCCTTTTCTCACTCTGAGCCACCCTGAACTGTGCAATTTTGAGTAACTACAGTATCACACATAACACTAAATTTTTTACTCTGACAAAATGTTAGTTCTTTTGAAAGGAGGTACAATGATTCCTGGCAATAATTTTTTATTGTTTTATTTATATTGTTCCAACTTTTATCTTATGATGCCATAAGAGAAAGTAAATAAAGTGGCTTTTGAAGGTTTAGAAGGACACTGTACTTTGAAAATCAAAATATTTTATTCAATGAACTGCCGAACATAGAACTCATCACTGAAACCTGCCAATTTAAGAAATAAAGTCACTAGCATTTCTCAGTAGGTATTTGTATCCAACTACTGGACTACACCTTAAGTGGATTAAATAATGCTGTGCTGTGAATATGGTTCAATATATTAACACATCCATTCTTCAATTGTTCAATCCAGTGTTGTCATGAAGTACTCTGAATGCAATAATCTTAGCTGAATTAACAGGAAAAACAAAACAAAGAACAAAATACTTGTGGACTGATTACATGTTCCTTTTGATTCTCACCCAATCCGCTTCCAAAACCAGACACTTTCCCAGTCCTCTGCCACTACCAGGGTGTAATATTGCTTTTATGGCCAAACTACACTGAAGCCAGCTGAAAAGTGCAAAGCTTTCTGCCAGCCTCTGCAGGTCCCTTGGTGCATGGAATGACAGGAAACAATGTATTGTAATGCAGATGTTCATTAATTCCCGGCAGAATTTCACAGGAGTCCTTCACTGTGTGACCTACAGGGATTTGTACTTTACATAATATCCACTATGTAGCGTATCATGTCCAAAGTGAAGTACCTAGTGAATCTGATGATTCTTCCCTTGCACATGCCTTTCCCAGCTATCAAATTTTTTCAGAGAACAAGAAGGCTTTTGTGCTTGAAACATAAATGCCAATCAAAATAGAATACATTTCAAATATGTATCACCTTTCATTCAAAGTTCAAGGACTTTTACAAGTCAGGCCAATGTTCTCATGCTGGGTGTACAGAAGTACAAAAACTTTAGAAACATACCAGATCATTTTCAAGCCTACCTACTTGTCCTAGTTTTGGCCAAGGACAGGGTTAATTTTGCACAGTCTGGAGCCGTGTGTGCATGTCCATGTTATTCTATACCATGCACATCATCACTGCGGGGGGAGCAAAGGATCCTCACCTCCAAGAGGGAGGGGTGTGGCTTGTGGTTGGGAAGAAAAGGTAGCACATGGAGGGTGTGCCAGTAATTTTGTTCTTTGGCTCAGTGTTGTGCCACGTTGATGAGCATTTTCCATGTAAAACACCCTCTCTTACATACACTGTTGTTATGAGGATTGTTGCTGGAACTGTTCATTTTTTTTATCCCATTGTTGTTTCTATTAGTGTTCACTCAACCCATCATCTGTCTTTTGTATCTCCCACTGGAGTGAGAGAAGAGTGAGCATTGGAGAAGGAGAGGCACGAAATTAGGGACTGCCACTTCTAAACCATGACCCTGATCCAGAAACACACCCACCTGAAGATCAAGATGGTCTCCAAAGAACAATTTACACCTAACACACTGAAAATCAAAAACATTGCTATGTCAAATAAATATTTCACAAATGGACAAATAAAAAAAAAACATAAATAGTAAATGAATCGAATGCCATTAAAAAACCCAACTAATAGATTTGAAGTTCTAGGTAGTTTCACTTTCCTGAAGCATTTGGATAAAAATGAAGTTCTGAGTTTGAAAATATTCTAAAAGGCTAATTGTTTAAATAAAATTGAAGTTCTCCACATGTGAAATGTATATGCAAGATGTTACTTCTAAACTAGGCTCACTTCTATAGAAACTGATTTTGAAATTAAATTTAAATTTACATATATATGCAAACAATAACAATAATATATTAATAATATCAATTATACAATATGTATCATATAGAATATTATGTTAATAATACAATGATAAGGAAATGGCATTCCAACTGACAAAACAGTTGGAATGCTTGACAAGACCTCCAGTATTCAGTGATGAAGTCACTGGTTTTTGATATTTTAGGTTGCAAGTCAAATGAGACAATCCATGTCTCCAGGTTTACAGAATCCTACAATATTTGCACCATACATCATGAAAGTGATGCTACAGAAGTCACCACAGGAAGTGACATCATAACAAGAAATATGTCTTAGTTTTCAAAATTTATTACTGCCTATTCTTATGAATTTAGAGTCATTATTTTTCACCTCAATTTTCTCTTAAAGTCTTGGTGACCACTGTTTCTGGCTAAAGGGCAGAATTTCATTTTGTCAGGTGTGACCATAAGTAAAATTTTTCCCCACCTATTACACATGATCAGTGTAGGTCATACAACTGCCTCATTCCTAGAAAAGTCAAAACTGCTCACGGGAAAGATGACAGTGAAGTTTTGGCTGCTACTTCCATGTGAACTGACCCAGCCACTCTCACATTCTCATCCTTCAGGCCTGTACAGGGAGCAGTCCACAAACAGTATCAGCTGCCTTGAACAACAGAGAACCTCTGCACTAAGCATGTCAGACGCAAATAAAAGCTTCATTACACGTGGCAAAGAACAGCTCTGGGCATGGAGGCCAAGCACAGCCATGTTTATGTGCTGGGAGGCTTCCTTAGCCTTTAATCAGGTGTCAGCACACAAACTACCTCTGGAGAATGTTCCTTGCAATGCTACAGCTTCTGCACTTTGGGATCTGCTTGGGAAGAGTGACCGCTGGCCTCAACCAAAATCATGACAGGGACCATTTTAACACTTATTTGCTATTCCACTTCTGTCACTACTGAATATATTAACACAGGACTAGCATATTTTTCCTTCCATTTCTTAGACCTGCATCTTCTCATTATGAAGCAAAGACTCTCATCATGTAAGAAGAGAGAGGTGTGACCCAGAGAAAGGTCTGCAAGAGGAAGAAGCTGCTACAGCCAACAGAATAATTCATCAATCCCAGCTAGTCACAGCAAGATTGACATCTTCATGCTCCTACAAATGGTACCAGGTTTCACACTAAAAATTACTTTTTAAATACCACATATTTAAATACAAGTTCTTACAATCATTTTATGATCTAAGAAACTCAGATTTTGTTACAAAAAATGGGGCAGCAGGGCAAACCTCAAGAGTTCCTGTTTAGTTCCTGTTTTTAGAAGACATTTGGCAATAAGTATAAATTACATACTGTGAAGTCTGTAAGTTACAGACTAACTAACTACATCATAAAGGTTAAACAAGTTGAACATAGTGCAAGTATATTTCAGTAACAGTGGTATTAGTCAATCAAACCTAAAATGGACTGATGCAGAAGTCTGCAGATCAAGTTTCAAGTAAGCAACACAAATCGGGGCTATGCATGAAAAGAAACTGGGAAAACTACAGTCCTTGAAGACTTGTAAAAATTCTACATACAAGACTGATAATTATTTAAAGTCCTGCATTTAATGCACAGGTGTGGTAACTGCTTAAAACAGATCCAAATCATAATCCGAAATACAAGACAGCAATCCATGAGCATTTGCACCTCCCTTAACAGAATTTAAGCGTCAAAACAAGACCTGCAGTGCAAAGGTTAACTCAATGACTCTTAGACCCTTACTTTTGTTATTTTATGTCCAAATGGCCTCCTCCTAGTTCGAAATTGTTGATGGAAACCAGATCAAGATCCACAGAAATCCTTCCCTGCTTCAACCAGGTTCCCTCCCAACCCCTGGAGCCTGGGAGCCCAGCCCTCTGCTTTTAATCCAATATCCACTTCACTACAGAAGATTTATTTAGTCTGCCTCTTGTTTCATTAAGGGTTCCGAAAGTCTGTGGTGATTTTTGACACTTTGTTATAATGTTTCTGTGACCCACCCCCCCCCAGCCTCATTTTCATATGGATACAAAGCATCGGGATAAAATGATGGTTCATTATAGTGGTACAGAGCTCTTATCTTCATCCGGCAAGAGTCATTTCCTTCCAAAGATTGAAATGCAAATGTGAAAATTAATGATAACTGCATTATCTGATAGCAGAGATAATACCGATTCACTGTCAGAGTAACACACAGTCGTTCTATGATTTCCTCTGCTTCTTCACAATATTCTTCTTACTGTCAGACTATATCTGTGGTTAACTATGTTTCATGGATTTTTGTTAATTTACATCAAATAGCATTTCCAAGATCTTAAATCTACCACATTTCCCCAATCAAAAAGGAAACAAAATCAGGACAGTAATCTCCAAGTCCTTCTTAGGACTGGTTTAAAAAGAAAGAAAAAAAAAAAAAAAAAAAAAAAAAAAAAGTAAAAAGGTGGGGGGAGGGGGAAGGCTATCATTAATGTCTATTTCCATCTTGCAGTGGTCTACCAACCATTCCACTCTGTATTATACAGCTTTGCTTTGTAACCCAAACTTTTTATGGTATTACTAAATAATGCAGAGTAAACCCAACAATCAATACATATTTGCAATGATTCTTACAGGAAAATCGTTACAGGAAATCTATACAGAAAAGCTTTTCCAAGTACCTTTTATAGTAGGTAAAAATGTGAATCTGGCATGCTCAATGTTCACTACAATTTTCTGATCTACAACTCACTACAGCAATACACCAGAATTTACACGAAAGTCTGTTTCAGTCTTTTATTGAATATTAACAGCAGCATAGCTTAATGTACATAATTTTGAAGTGCTATTTTATTTCCAGCATACCATTTTTTCTTAACATTTCTGATACATTTTAAGAAAAACACCAACCTGTAAGAGTAATTAAAGGAAACTATAACGTGCTATATTTAACTATCCTTAGTTCTTTTTTCAACAGTTCTCTGATACATGTGTACCAGTGATGATGGGTCTGCTGAAATGAGTAACATGAGTTGCAAGTTCATTCTGATTTACTACTGTCAATACCAGAAATCTGGTTGATTTACTGGAGGCAGAATTTTACACTTTCCCTTTATGGGGAGATGAAGGCAAACAACACATGAAAAAAAACACCGTGAGCTGCCAATAAGAGTTTTAGGCCTTTTACACTGCATGGCAGGGGTTTTTTCCACTTGGGTTTTTTCTTTTAACATTTTGGAAATATGACAAATCACATTTTCTCACATTCTAGGCAGAATTCAGGTACAATTCAAAAGAACTTCAGAGACTGACTTTCAAGCTATCCAATTGACAAAATCAGCCCATTCTGACAAGCTCATAAGAAAGACATGCAACTTTACGACTATGAAAGTAAGAGCTCACATAAGGAATAAGGACAATCTAGTGTAGTGCACAGGAATTAAGAAGAAAGAGATCCAATTCTTTCTTAGAACCAAGACTTTTCTGGATGTCATTAATTTCACCTTTGGAAATGCCCTATATTTTCCTCAACTGGTAACAATGTTTCTCTACCTTAAAAGCCAGATACAACTTCACTGATGGCAGAAGCACTTTGCTAGAATTGCAGGAAGAAAGTCACAAGAATGGAGCTCACAGGATGGTGCTCTGGATTTGGAAAAACTTTTTGCTTTAGTCAGTACTAGAAAACTGCATCCCATCTGCCAACAGGAAGAAAATGTTCCCTTGCACATTACAAAATCAGTATGTGTTGTCTTAAACTCTGTTGTTTTGTTTCATTTCTACAGAGTATTTGAGAATTACAGAATAGAGAAAAGCACAAAGAAGTTATCATTCTTTACATAGTTTTAGTAAACAGTTACTGAAGAAATAAAAATTAGGAATAGTTTATATGAGACCTGCTTGTACTTATTCATTATAAGTGCACCCAAATAGTGCAATATTTATAAAAGCAATAGATAGCATTCTCATTTATTAATTGCATTTTAGTTACAAGGAATTATCATGGTCAGTCAGTCTAATTTCTTCCCCAGTGAAATCTATCTCATTTTTAAAGTCCAGTGTTTGCCACAGAACTTGATCATGTTCTTTAGGAAAGTATCTCCTCCTGAATGCAAATATTTCTAATGACAGATAAGTGACTTTTCATAAAATGTTTCAATAATGACTTTCTAAGCACTAAAATCCATTCTTTCTGCCTGCAACTTTGGAGCTTCAACATCCATTTAATCCTCTGATACTTTGCTAGAAAGAGGTGGCCATTGTTATCAGATTTTCGCTCTGAATTTAAAGTAGTTTGCAATCAGATTGCCCTTTAATACAACTTTAATATATCTTTGATAAAATAAATAGGGAAAGGACCTAGACTTTTCCATAATACCAGTCTTTTCAACTTTCTAGTGGCTCTTCTCTAAACCTGTTACAAATTTTAACATCATTCTTGAGGTATGACCACAGAATACAGAACCCTGTTTCAGCATCAAACAAGACTGCTGACCAGACAAGCAAGGTAATCCGAGAAGCCAAACACACCCTTTAGCCATAACCCTCCCTTTGGGCTCAACCCCAGTTCACTGAATTTTAAGACATTTTCAGAGACCCTGCTTTCTGATGCTCCTACAGATCTTTTACAACTGTAACAATTCTATGAAATTATTTATTTACCTTCTCATAAGCTCATAACTTTATAATTACTCTGAAACCAAAATATTTCTGCAGCTAACAGAGCAAGTTATTCAGGTCTGCCAATAGCAATATCTACCCATTATTCAGCACTTTTAAAAATTTAAAATATACTACAAAAAACTAAATATACTTTAGCTCACATTACATATTATGTTGGTTTTACAGGACATTTTTTTCTATAAACCTATACATATTGGCATTCTAAATAACCCCCTCTTAACAGAAGCATCTTACAGTACTTATCCCCTTATTTCCAGTGGGACCACTGCCATGTGGACAGGTCTGTCACTACACACACCAACTTTTACTGGTTTTGAACACATTTGAGAAATCATATCAAAACCTCTTTGGAACTGAAGTTTATCACTAGAGCTGGGTCCTAAAAAAGTTAAACTCAAACCATCACATTCCTTAAATTACCTAGTACAGAAGTACAGTCATCGCACACAATCAAATAGGATTTCCAGCACAAATGTTTTAAGCAGACTAGAAATAATTACTTTACCTTTTTACCTGTCCCCTCTAACTATTGAGTCATGACTTATAATAGATCAATACCAATTTTCTAATTATTTTTTTCTTACCACATTTTAAAATGTCATCTTACTGTTATTAATGAAGCTATTGACAGATTTTTAGGGTTTTTTTTCCTTTCCTTTCCTTTCTTTTTTTTTTTTTTTTTTTTTTTTCTTTTAGCCTCAGATTACAGCTCCTAGCATCTGGTCACGTCCCCTTGGATTTTTCTGGTTGTTTTTTTTCTAAATTATCTTCTAGGCATTATCAACATTGCCTTCATTTTTATTTTAGCTCTTGGAAAGTCTAGAAATTCTTCTTAAACTCTTCCAAATTGTAATTCATAATTCTGAATTCAAACCTTTTCTCCTTTTTGACAGAGTTCATATTTGCTGTCTCTTACAATGACAAGTCTGGTGGACTGAACTTGTATCCACCACTGCAAGCATGACCACTGAATAATGATTAACAAGCATTCATTTCCAAATCTATAAACAGTTTATCTTTCAAGATGCCATTGGATATATCACTTCCTTACATTTGGCTTAATAACATTTTAATTGAGGTGCCCAGTAACTAAAATTTTCAGAGATTTTAAGGAAGTTCTGCTATGGAAGCATGAAACACACATTCAGTAGAAACCAGAATGATCATATTCTCTAATATGATGGCTGATCTGCAGAACCCATGTAGGAGATCTTTCTGCTTGTTTTGTCTTAAAGCACTGCCCTCACATGCGCTGACATCCTAACAATAATACAAAGCTACAGAACTATGTAACTCCATGTACCAAGGCAAACAGAAGATAAAAGACCATAAAAAGACCTCTGATTTCACATTTAAAAACTAAGTCTTTTTACATAAAATGCATTTAAACCCCGTCTTGCTGTTCTTGCTTTCTATTCCTTGGACTTTTGCTGTTGGCTATAACAGAAAAAGGATCAATGTGTGTTCACAGTCTATTGACCTAAGTTTCCATTATTTCAGAGCAGTTTCACTGAACAGGAATTTTTAACAATTGAAGATAAGAACAGTTAAAAGTGAGGGTAGTTGAAAAACATTCAGGTAACCGTCAAAGTGGTTACATAGAGTAGGCAGTATCTCTGAAATTCCTTGATGGTCAGTGAAGGTCACAAGAGTCTGATCTGAGATATTGCTTCAGCAGACATTCTTTGAAGCTACAGCACATTTAACTTTACTTTTTTTTTCAAAGAAATTTCTAATTACAAAGACTTAAGAATGTATGTGGACAATCCAAATTTTCAAACAAAATAAAACTCTAATTAATGCCAGAAGCTTAATTTTTCAGTTCCTGACAAGTACTGGCTCTGAAAGTCACACTATGTTCCCTTAGTGCTAAAAAAAGACATAAAATATTAAAATAACAAAACAGCTCTACTATTTATATAAATTCCTGAGTTGTCACAGTTCACATTATCAGTTGACAGCAACTTGCCTCATGCAGAACACATTTGTTGGATTCTGAGAGGCTCCACCTCTCAGAGATGGAACTTTCCTTACCAGAGAAGCTAAGGAGACCAGAGGCAGCTCAGACAACAAAGAACTGATCATCATCTGCCCTTTGAGGCTGTCTATTGACAGCTGGTAAATTTTCTGAATCAAAGTTTTTGATGGCTCTGTTTGTGCTGCACTAAAATATGCTCCTAAATAAGCAAAATATTTCATGCTTTGTTGTTTTGGTTTTTTCCAAAACACTTGAAAATGTTATCTTTGTACTGCATGGTTGAAAAGGATCTTCTTGATTGCTTCTTTTTCCATGTCAATAGTAACCAACTTCATTTCATGTGTGATGTAGAGTATGGGATGTGTTATATATCCATTCCTTTTTTCATATGTACTATACCCTTGTAAAGAATCAATATTTAAATAAAATATAGATGCTGATACATCTATATCAGGTGGTCATCAGTTTTCTGAAGTCAAAAGAAATTTTTCCACACTCAGCTTTGCTTTCCATCTTATCCCATGTCAAAGCCATCATTAAATATCACCAAAAGTACACTCATCCTACTGTTTAACTGAATTTTTTCCCAACAAAATTAAAAGATCTCCTTTTGCTCCACAGTGTCAGAAAAGATCTCAGAAACTCCTGAATAAGGTAGCAAATATAAAAAACAGTAACAGGTCACAAAATGCACATTCAAATATGCTGAAATACACAAAAATGCACAACAAAAAATTACAAATTTCAGATAGACTTAATTTATAATGAAATTAAAAATAAGCCATATGGTAAATACTGACAACCTTTAAATCTGCTATGCAGCTAGAAAAGGCCATTCTGCTGCATCCACATATACATTTTGCATTATTTTACATGTACAGTAGCGTGATATAACACCATTAGTGCTTTATATAGAATATCAAATTCTTTGTGTATTATCATGAAAAACATTTTAAATGATATCATAATAATTAGATCTACTATGTCTTCATTTTTGTTTGCATTGTATTTTCCAGCTACTGGTTTCAGAAAATTGCCATTAGTTTTGTTCTTCTCTTCATGAAGAGCATACAGTAATTTGCAAAATCAAGCAAGGATGAAAATGTGATTGAAATATAGGAATTTTTCTAATGAAATATTATTATTGCTTTATAAATTATTGATAGAATGGTTCTGGAACTCTCTTCTGATGTGCTCATCCTTTTGAGGGAAAATTTCCATAAGAGATACAGCTATTGCTAAAGCATGTTTGGCTTCAGATCCACATTTTGCAACAGTTTTATTAAATTATGGTCAATATAATGGATTTTTAAGGCCTATTCCCAAGTCCATGCCCATGAAAACACTGCATTCAACTGCAGAATTGCCTAATTGAGAAATACAATTTACCCCTTTGCCTTAGGTACTTTTACAGCACAAGAGAGGTTTTACATATTTATATTGAACAGATACTTGAAAGTATTGCCATATTACCATTACATCTTAGCAATGTTATGCTTGCACCATCTTCACTTACATAGCAGAAAATGTTACCCTGAATTACTGTTTTAATGTGAAGTTCTAACACTTCATTGACTGCAATCTGAGTTTCTCTTTCCACTGAAACCAATGACCAGGTATGCTAAATGATTTCTATCAGGCTCAAACAGGTAAAAAAAGCTCCTTGAAAATGTTAGTAGACATCACACCTATTTGTTAAGCTAAACATGTTGCTAAATGTTGGCACAAAACTTGAGAAGAGACCTTCTGACCTTAGAAAACAGAGCTGTAGTGCTTCTCCCTTAATTCAGTCATGAAAGAACTTATTGAAAAATTTTAATCCTAAAATTCTAAGCAGCAAGAAAATTTTTCTTTACATCAAACAAGTACATAAGGCATTTTATGTTGAACAACTTATAAAATGGTGTAACAAAAGCCATTGTTTTTTAACTCAAGAATGTCATCTTAGTACTTACCTGTCAATATCCCGGAACCCAAAGGATCATAAAAGAGACAGTCCACTAAAAATAAATGCAAAGCACAACAATCTACCAAAATAATGAAATTAACAAATATTGAAGTCTAGTTCAGAAAATTTCTCTTGGCTTTCAGTAGTTGTTTCTCCCTACCTGGCCCATCCCAATCTTCAGTCTCCACAGCAATCTGCCCTGGTTTCTCTGACCTTGCATCGCCATCAGATTCTGCTGCCTCCTGGATGCCCTCTTCATTGCCTGAAAAATAATCAAAAAATACAGTATTGACATATTCCAATAGTGACTTTAAAGCAAAGCTCATATAATATCCAAACAACTGCTTAAATGCCTAAGTGACAACATATGCATGTCTATAAACAGAGAGAAAATGAAAAAAAAATATTAGACGTGCAAACATTTGTGAATTCCCACAGACTCAAAGAAGCCCTGAGTACTCAGTACTTCCAGTTCCATGGAGAGAAAATCTTGGAAAATAGTGTTTACTCCATATGGTTAAGAAACAGAATCACAACTTGCACCTAATTCTGCAAAACAAAGCACATAAAGTCACTGAGTCTGCATGTACAAAGGAGAGAAAGAAATCAGCTTGCGACCCTCCCAGGAACATCTGCTTTCAATTATGGGTTTTCTTGAATTGACACCTGAATGTTCCTTATGTGCTGCAAATAAATGACACTCAGAACAAAAATATGGTCCACTAAATGTTTTGCTTTTTCACAAAACTAGTGAAAAGCTAATCTATGGTATTACAGCATTTAAGGAATTTGCCCTTAGAGTCATAATATACCAGCAGGTTCCTAAAGTACTTTTCTCCCTAGCAAGCTTTATTTAAAGAAATGCTACATTTCTGATGAATTTTCGGATTTTCACCATCCAGAAGAGCTGCCAGAAAATGTCTGTCTGCCTTCTGTTACTATCCTCAACAAGGTCATATACAGGACATACACAAAATTATGATAAGGTTACATTTTTAGAGATGACCATTTAATTTTTATTTGAAGAACTGCTTGTTAAAAGGGCAGTTTACCTATTGCAGGTAAACAAGTACACTAGGCAAGCTCCATGCCAAAATACTTTGAAATAAGTACTATGTAAACTACATTGAAGATGAAGGTATTAACACAACACACTCTGGCCATAGTAACACATTAAGTGACATCTCTAAAGGCTTTTCCAGGTCTGGATTTTACTCATTTGTAGATTTTTTTTTTTTTTTAAATACTGACCTATCCAAGGAACTCATGCATAAGAAGACACTAAGAAGAATTGAAAGAAAAAAAATCTACAAAATTAACTACTTCAGTCAAATAGGACTGATTATGGTTTAATTTTTTTTATCAAACTTGAAGGACACTTGTTAAAAAATGATCTCCCACAAAAAAAGTCACAGCACTAGAAAAACAAATACTGCGTATTTTACAAACTGAAAAATCAGACCCTTTGTTGATTTAACAACAGGAGACCAAGAAGGAGCAAAAAGCACAGCAATTAAGCAGTAACTTGTAATTTTTTTCACCACTCATGATAACAAAAGCTTTAATTAGCAACATAGGTAAAGAAATGTGATTACAACAAACTATGCCAGATCCCCATACGTTATCGCTGGAGCTATATTTATACCAGATAAGATTGTGACCCAGAGTTTTCAAGTACATGATTATATACAAACACTATAAAGTATTAACTTCATGTGCACACATAAACTCTCATAATAACACATTCTTCCTAGCATTCATAAAACACAACTTTTCAAATATGAAGTCTAGGAGCCTGATAAACTACTACTCACACAAACACAATACTATAATCACTCCAGAGTTTGATTACAAAACTATAGTTCAGTGAGCCTGTGGTACTAAAAACAGAGTCCAGAATATTCATGTGCATTTGTAGTGTGTAAAATAAAACTTGAATACAACACAAATATCAAGTACAATTTTTGTGTTAAATTGACTGTATAACAGTAGCCAGTCATTTGAAGTTCACATGCTTCAGTTCAACCTGAAGTTATCTTTCAGAAGAAAGTCCTAAATATACTCATGTGCTGCAAAAGCTGTCAAGTTTCTGCTAAGCAGTTTTAGCAATTATTTGTTTTTAAGCAACCAGCCTATTTTGAATTAGCATTTGTACAGTTACTTTGTAGTAATCAGACCTCTGCTTTCCTTGGGTGGACTGAAGAACATATTTGAAAACTTTACCTTCATTTTTCTATATTCATAGCAACTTAAAGCAGCAAAAATTTGTCTTTCAGTGGAGACACAAAATAAATTTTTCCTAAGTTCAGACCTGGCATGATCAATGCTAGTTTTCTTGAAAATGTTGGAAAGCAATACACAGCAAGGGCAATTCTTGCTTTCTAACTCAAGATGTATAACCAACACAGACAGTTCTTAGAATGTTCTTCGTATAGAATGCAAATGTTTTTCTTCCACTGTATATAACAGAGCTGTATGTACTAAATCAGGACAATAACAGCAAAATCTAGAAATAGTAATTCTTTTAGACAAAAAAGAAGCACAGATAATTGGACAATTGAACCTCCAAAATACTAAATTCTTAAAGGTTATAATATATGCCAAGCTGGTGTTAGCTTGCAAATTTCAGCATTCTTCCAGTCAGTGCAACTAACCAGAATGTAAACAAATGAAACTATTAGCATTAAAAAAGACAAAGTTAAGTGAAAAGATTGGGCTGAGAAGCAAAAGGACAGAACAACAGGTAAGGTACAAAAACTATAGTACACAGCAATTAAGTATCTGGAAGATGAGGAAAAATCTGAAAATGTATGTTAGTAGATGATTTAAATTTCTATTAACTTGCTTTTTCAGTGTTTCAAGAAGTAGAGTGTTACATGGTTTTCAGAGTCAAGTTTTAAATAATTGATGCATGTCTTGTGCAAATAGAGTAGATAAAACATATAGAATTTACATTAAGGAAAACTTTGCTTTGCATCTAGAAGTATTCTCAATTTTTTTCATTGATATTTTCTATTATTCCCAACTGCCAAGTGCATGCATTACACACCTGAAATATCACCACACTGATTTCTCCTGTTCCCCCACACTACTCCAGTCTGCTAGTGAAACCAACAAATGGTACATTACTGTCAATTTCCAAACCCACCAGGGAGTGAAGCCTATCCCAGGCTCAGCTGAGCATCAATGTCAGATTGAAATGTGCAACCAAGACAATCCATTTGGTGCTGGAGACACTGCAACCTTAAAAACCCAAAAGGAAGCTTAGCAGAAGAGCTGATAACAAAGCACATCCCTCAAGCTTTTTTCCTTTTCTTTCCCCATACTTAAAGCTATTTTAGCTACTAACATTTGTTTAGCACAAAGGAGTTTATTTCCTTTCAGAATTTATTTTCTTTCCATTGTTTACTCTTTCTGTTCAGTCACTGACTACTTTTCAGTCTCTCAATAACACTATTTTTTATATTTATTTTCCAACTGATTACATGTTTCTTCAATTTACAGGTGCAGACATTTAACTGGATCCAAGATATTAATTATTTATTTCTTCCATGTCCAATCAAATCCTTTTTGCCTACATATGCTACCCGTTTGCTAGTAACTTGTTGATTCCTTTCTAATCCCATTATTTTGGGTATTCTCACACTTTTACATTGCTGCTCAATTACACTTTATCGTTAAGATAAAGGATAAATAACTTTTTGCCATCAACATCAAAGAGTGGTCTAAGTACTCTAAAATGAACCAAAACCTGCTTCTATTTAAGCAGGTTTAGGCAGTTGCTTCTTAGCAACCAAGCCTGGTAAGAGAATTTTGTCCTTTAAATGACCATTGCATGAAAAAATACTTTTATGAGTAAGCACACATAATACCATAAACTATGTTCAGTCATGAGTCAAGTAAATCTACTGGAATTTCCACTACTTCTCTATACTTGGTATTGAAGTTATACTTTGGGCAGAACTCATCACCTCTAACCTTAGATGCCTGAAAGTTAAGCTAGTCCAGACTACTTATGTAGACACTCCTTCCCTAGGCAGGGAAGAAAGAAACCTCCTGAGTGACTTATCCTATTCTAGGATGCCTGAGATATGAGACCCCTCTTGGTGTCTGAAAGAGCTGAAATGAATCATCCTCTTAAACACACAGCTTAGACTCGGAACCTATCTTTAGTCAGCTAAAGTTGGGGGAAACAAATCTCTGACGTATGCTGAAATGCTGAATACACTAAATACTGCTTAACTAAGAGGAAAAAAACCCGTCTTATTCAAATAACTTCAATATGCAATGTGGATAGATTTTCATCTTGACCTTCATCTTGACAGCATTCAAAAACAGTTCAAGTTTTTTTCATGTGTTTTAAATGGCCTAATGTTTATCCAATAGACAATTCAGTGTAGTTCAAGGTAGTAAAGTTGGTCATGAAATCTGAAGACTGTGAAAGAGACATATTACCAGAAGCACGAGAGAGAGAACTCTAACTTCTCTGACAACACTTACAAGTAGGAAAAGGGAGACTTGAATATTAACAAGTAATTTCACTTTAATCTTTTTAACAAATTAAAGACTTCCCAATTTGTACTTAATCAGCTTGTACCACAAGTAGTTGTGGTATTTTAAAGAAGCACATGGGTTAGCAGTTCTTCTCAATCCTGCTGTTTTAATCCATGTTGTTCCTATCAGTACTAGGCTCTTACAGAAAGTCTCATACAATATTACTATTGAACTTTCTTGACTAGGAAGGTTATAGCAGCTGTTAGGCACTCTATAATGTATTTTGCAATCAGCTAAATCAACAAAGTATTTTTAACAATGAACAGTTCAGAACTGACAGATCTA
Organism: Pyrgilauda ruficollis; assembly: GCF_017590135.1. Taxonomy (NCBI): domain Eukaryota; kingdom Metazoa; phylum Chordata; class Aves; order Passeriformes; family Passeridae; genus Pyrgilauda; species Pyrgilauda ruficollis. The sequence goes on along the minus strand of NW_024523822.1, from coordinate 10,809,161 downwards.
CTTTCTTGTTCACAACTGCTTATCAGGGCATAGATATCATGTATGTTTACCAGGTGCTTCCTATAGTTAGGATACCTTCACAGGAGCCGCTCACAAAAGATAAGGTCATAAAAGAGATGAAAAACGCGCAAGCTTCATACACTCATGGTTTTATCACCAGACAAAATAGCTTTGGGTGAAGGACTGTACCAGTCACAAAAAGCACACAGCAGCTTCTATTAGAGCGAGAGAACAATAAAAGTTTGAAATTCAGTTTGTTTTCCCTCTTCCTGGCAGCATAAATGTAAACTCAAATTGTTAACATCCCCATCAGCTGTTCAGAGTGAAACATCACTTCTCAATTATCATAAATCAGTACAGGAATAGCTGCAAACACTGTAGCACTCTGTATTGCCAAAAGAGAAGAGATACAATGCAAAGACTTGGGGAGTCACTCACTGTATATTTTCACTTGGCAAGGACATAACCTCATGGATGGTGACAGACCAGAGTGACTAGCTGTGAAGGGGAAGGGGGCCTGCCCCTTTCTGCCACAGTCTGCAGTGGCAGTAATTCCAGATCCAACCAAACAAGGATTCTGAGACTATACATACGAACTAGATGCCAGAGCTTCAGACACCATAGATCAGCAATCAAAAACTGCCCTTTGTTATTTGCTTTATCTCAATGCCTGCAACCAGTAACAGAGCTTACACAAATTGATAATCCCGCTCTTGAATCCTAAGAAACACACTGTAAGCTGAGGATTGGTGCCAGGAACCTCTCTTCAAAAGCCATACTCAGTAACTTTGAAATAAACCATATACAACTTAAAATACAAATTCTTAATTCATTCAATGTAACATACTTTTTAGCAGTACACACTATTCTTAAGAATACCAATGAAATCTAATAGGCCTTAACTAACCTTCTTGTGGATTATCTCTTTTTAAAGTATCCTATGTATCTATTTAACTGTAATTGTAGTGGCAATCCAGGTTTCTGCAAATATAAATAATTCTGGGTATAAAATAATGCAAATATATATATATATATATATAAGTTTTTGGAATGGTAATAGAACTGTGAGAATAAGGATACTAAAAAATATCAGAGAGATATTTCCACACTTTTTCATATTTGCCAAATGATAAAAGGACAAAATAAACAACTATAGTGGGTACAGTGCCATGCAAATGGATTTACTCTACAAGTCTGGCAAGGATAGAGAGATAGAGAGACAGAGGAAGAGATCTGGTGCTATCACTACCAGACTGTTATCAATTAATCTGATATATATCAGAAATAATTTCAGCGAAGCCCATAAAAATCAACTGAGACACCCTACTCGACAAATACAGAAAGTATGAGCAAAATCTGGCCCTTATATGATCAACATACCTGAAAGAAACCAGCACTTGAACAAGTTAATCTACTGCATTTTATTTCAGATTATATTAATCACCTCAATACTTTGCTTCTTTGCAAGCAATTATTGTTTTCTGTCATGCTGATTAACAATCATAATTTCTCCTGGGATAAACCTCATTTGAAATAACTATGTTTCCATTTGCCCTAAGCTCTCTCAGAATTATTTGTCCAGCAAGTCTCAGAAATAGTGCATTGTCTCTTTCCCTAATTTTTAGTATTGGTCTGTGAATATTCAGGTGTTGGCAAGTGCCCACATATGTGCAAGCTGTTAGCTCTCCAAAACAGTGGTATGAAACTATTTTGGTTCCTATTAAAATCACCACTTTGTTTAATAAAATGACATCTTGACACATTACATTTCAGCACAGTGAACATGTTAAAAAGCAGTGTCAATTATTTCTAACTATTTCAGCTACAGCACTTTTCTCCTGGGACAAGACACTGCTGTGCAGCACATTCATCTAGACTGAGTCTGGCCTTCCTCTTTCTCTACATGTTTGATATGTTCTCATTATCGCCACTGTTTGCTTTTGAAGTCCTTTCAAGACAAGGATCACTCATTCAAATGTATTTCCTGCAGAACAGTGAAAGAGGTCTCTAAATTGTATTCCTGGCTTTCTTTTTATTAATGGATTTTAAATATATATACGCATATGTGTATGTGTGTGTGTGTGTGTGTGTGTATATATATATATATATATATATATTCTAATTTTTAGGGAGAAACTCTAAACACCCATGCTACAAATGAGCATCATTCAGATATGCTGGCTACTCAAGAGCTTCTATCAATTAAAAAAAAAAGCAAAAAAGTCTCACATCTTTTCAATCTTTCCCCATTAAAACTTCAAATACAAGAACTCTATTAGACATATGCAAGTACTAGCCTGGGGTTCAAACTACATAGCTCTAAGCACTTGATTAGAAAAGCAGCAGAAGCACATTTTAAAAGATATTTACATGCCACAAATAAAGACTGTTGCTTAATAAAATTTTCAAAAAATTATTTCAATGGAAATCAACAATCCATGAGATTCTAAGCCAGCCTGCAGCACAACAGAGAGATTGCTTCAGAAAAATTCTAACAGGTTTCAAACTCTAAGTTTGAAGGCTCTTCTGCACGTTCATTTTTCAATTTAATTATATAACAATACTGTTCCATCTCTACTGCAGAATATTCAATCTCCTGTAAGAATTCTTCATCCAGCCAAGAACACCTCATTCTACACTTTGCAGCTGGAATCACTACCATATACGAATCCAGTTTTTATGTGACTTCCACACATGGCTACATAAACAGTAGCAATAGGTACCTGTTCCTACACAGTGAAATCTTAATTTACTTTGTTGAAAACAACTGAATCTTTTTATTTGACATAATCAACCCTCCAGACGGTTCAATATCAAAAGCAACCAATTCCCTATCACTACAGGTGTGTTCCCACATACATGTTGTATTACACATGATTTCAAAACCAGTCTAGGCTTCTGCGAGTCAAACCCCAGAAAAAGAATTAGCAGCCAAAAATTCGTGCTTCTTTTTCTCTATCCAGCAATAATATTTGTCTTATCAATATTTATCCAATGATGACATAATTGTGGCATTTGCTTTATTTATTTTTACTGATCCTTTCAGAGTTAAATTACTTCAAATATACCCATATAGTACACAACCTGTGAGTAAGTCTGCTTTTTAGGCACGGTTTGACAAGAATTTTTTCAGCCATGTCTTAGAACTCTTCAAAAATATTCAGAATTTCTGTGTCAGGGCCACCAAATAAGACAGAAAGAGACAAAATGGACCTTCATTATAAACAAAATTAGAAACAGATGTACAGTACACCTGAACTAAGAACATGTGGTGAAATTTGTCATTTGTGCATCCCATGTTTTAAAGATGATTGTCCCTATTAATTTGCAATTCATATTCTGTCAAATTTGACCTCTAATTTAAGTAATTCCAAGTTCAAGTTTTGTGACTTTCTAGAAAGAGGACATTACACTACTTGTTGTAACCAATAATCCCTTCGTGAATTATATCCCTAGCTGAGATAGAATTCAGAATTTCATTGTTCTTAAGAAAACCAAAATGTGCTGACTGAAAAGGCTGGAGTTGCTTTGATAAACTGCTTAAAGTTGAGTAATCTGTTTAAGTGTTCCTTGCACTTTTTAATTCTGTACAGTTAAAATAACATTTTCTACTTGGATCTATGTATTTATTTCTAGAAAAATAGCTTTCTAGTTTCTTTTTGAGATAAAATTTTCTGCTTGATGACCAATTATTCAATGTCTTGATTAGAAGAAGGGTTTTCTTGTTTAAATTAGGTCAAATTTTTATCTAACTAAAGTTGATTTTAATGCCTACATAGGTTTAAGCAGGACTGAAAATATGGCCTGACACGTTTAAACATGGGTTAGCAGTAAATAAAAAAATTACAGAATAGAAAATCTTGTACTTTTTGTACATGCTCTCTAGTGAATTGGGGGGGGGGGGGGGGGGGGGGGAGAAAAAAAAAC
>NW_024523822.1:10744991-10803816 GCF_017590135.1 Pyrgilauda ruficollis | reverse complement strand
GGGGGGTTGGTGGGGAAGAAAAAAGATCACTTCAACCTCTTCAGGTATCTCTTTTCCCTTCTAGAAAGAAAAGAGGTCGTCCTCTAAGCTCCAGTAGCAGAAAACAGTGAGAAACCATAAGAGGTAAGGCACAAGACAAATGCTGATGTTCAGATGAAAAAGATCCCCTTTCACCCTGCTAGAATCCAGCCTCATTCTGATTTAGCCTTGTTCAAAGGCGGTTATCAGAGAAGCCCATTCCTTTGTTTGTCCATATTCAGCATCTGACAAAAAGTACGGAAGATCAGAATCACAGAATCATCAAGGTTGGAAGGGACCTTTAAAATCATCAGGTCCAGCTGCCCACCCAGCACTGTCAATGTAACCCTAAACCCCATTGCCCAGAGCCAGATCCAGACACCTCTTGACCACCTCCAGGGGTGGTGACTCCACCAGCTCCCTGGGCAACCTATTCCAGTGCCTCACCACGCTAATGCCTAACAGTGAAAAATGTTTTTATAACGTCTAATCTTAATCTGAATCTCCCCTGTCTCAATTTAAGGCCATTTTCTCTCATCCTCTCACTGCAGGTATGGCAGAAGAGACTGAATCCCTCAGTCTCTTCTCACTACAGACTACACTACTACCTCACTACAGACTCCTGTCAGGTACTTGTAGAGAGTGAAGAGATCCCCCAGCCTCATCTTCTAAAGTTGTTTCAGCTGAATGTGATACAGATAAATGTAAGAGAACCCTTACTCTGGGGAATATGAGAATCCAACAGTGTCACAAACATGCAGGCAAGTCAGTAAGACGTAACTATTGCATTCTTGGAAGGAGTAGTGCTGCGAGTTCTTATGCATATTCTAGATATCCTAGGAGATGAAAATAGATACATGCCCTCTTCTGTCTCGGATTACCAAAAAGAATGAACGTATCTTTCATTTAGTCAGAAAATCTACATAAATAAAATGCAATGAATTAAAATAATCTAAAAAATTTAAAGGAATATGAGCTGCAGCAGAACAGAAGTACTGCCAGGGAAAGATAATGTCAGGCACAGGGAGGGGGGGGTGTCTGGTGCCAAGCAAAGCCGAGGGCTGTGCAATCACCTCTATCAGTGCTCTATCAGTGTCTACACTCCAGCCAAATCCAGAGAAAACAAGGAGTCAAAGATTCAGGTCAATAAGCTTATAGGCGATTTGCACAAACTGCTCCTGCAGCAAGGTAAAAAACAAAGTCATATTGGCTTTTCTTTTTTATTCCTTCTCTTTGAACTCCTTGGTCCAAACACACCCTCGAAATGTCAGTGTTATATGCAAGAATTTAAAGAGCTGAGCTTCTTAATCCCGTTAAGAAATAAGAACAAAGTTGCCTGTAAAGATCTCCTTATTGAGCTCAAAGTGATTATGGTATAGCTGCCTCCTGCTGATCCTACTTTTGCTATAGCAAAAGTGATAGAAATTTGTCACGAAATCCATTACTCAAAAAGAAAAAAAAAAATTTATTAAAATGTTCCTGGTTAAAGAAATAGGGAGAAAGTAAAGAAAAGAAAGCATAAATCTACTGTTGGATCCAGAAGCAGAAAATAGCAAGCACATTGTTAGTCACTAACATGAAAGAAGCAAGGAATATTTACACAGTTGCACACAGGCATACACACAGACACAAAGTCATACTCCAGAGGAAAAAAGGACACATGGAAATAATTTTCAAGGTGTTATTATAGATGTTAGCATGATAGCTTTGCACATGAAGTATGAAGGGACAGATTAATATACAGACGAACTTAACTTTGTGTATGTTTTCTTGTATGAGGACTCACACTGCAGCTGCTTCTCTGAATCACAAGCCTACCTGCACAATCAGGTCACATGGTTTAACATAAAACATTCCAGTTCCAAGCTGGCCAGGCAGGCTAGTAACATACATGAGCATGATTAAGTGTACATGAACAGAAAACTTATTTCAGGTTTGGAACTCATCCCTTCCTGCCCAAGAAGAATATGAGAATATAGAGCCAGGTATACACTGAGTATCCAGGCCATATATTCCCTGTGTTTCCTACTTGCTGACTTAGAACTGTATATGAGTTTCGGACTGCACTGGATTCCCCTCATTTTCCTCTTCCCCCACAAATAAAGATAACCAATGTATCAGGAACCCAAACCACGCAACCAGCTACAAACACATATGGCTGCAGACATACATAGCAGTGTGTGCTACAGACCATAAAATCATTGCATCCTGAAACAATCACTCTCCATCCCACTCGTGCATCCTCCCTATCTCCCTATGTCACCAACTGAAGCACAGTTAACACTGGGGAGCAGAACCCATTTGCTTTCCCATCTGCCACCAGGAGTTTTAAGGCCACTGAATCTCCTTCCACTGAGGGCTGGTGCCAATGTTGCCTTGTGATGAAGTAACCATGGAAAACCTATAACATGAGGAACAAGAGCAACAGTCATACTACAAGCAATGCACAGGAGAATTTGACTCAACTGTCTTGGCCAGCAACAAGAAACGAACCTGCCTTCTTTCACTAATTATCAGATAGAGACATTCCTTCATTTGCACCCTTCTTCTGGAAGCAGTTCAACATTTGCTTTTTTGATTATAAACCTCCTCCATTTCCTTCTCCATTGCCTCTTTCCTTCTGTGAACACAGCTACTTAACTATCTACTTACTAATCTCAAGTGATCTCTTTTATTGCTTAAGATAATTTTCCTTTGAAAGTTAAACCCCCATTGAACACTTCTGCTAAGAAGGTCACGAGGATTTCTTTAGCCAGTTACCATCACTATCAAGTCACCAAGGCTTCTGTTCTCCTTCCTGGTCACAGAGAGTAAAAGATGACACCATATGAGCATAGCAAACTTTTTAAGTAACAGACAAGAACTTTATTTTTATTTTTCCTGGAGTACCTAGGCAGGATGACAGCAATCAGAGACTAGAAAATCAACTATAAACTACTTCATCTCACAAATAATCTTAATTTAGAACTTTTATTTTCACCCCATCACCTTCAACTTGGCCTTTGTATTGTTCTGTTGTTTTTCCCCTTCTTCTATCTGTCCTTCTGCAATTATTAGCTCTATCACACTTCTCACCTCTTTTAACATCAGTTTATTTTCTTATTCCAACCTACAGTAAACAAAATTTAAACTTTATGTCCTATCTCCTAGATTCCAAATCCAGCCTATCCCCATTCTGCATGGGAGACAGCCTACTTTCTCCTTACACAGACTGCTGAAATATTGACACTTAAGTAATAAATTTTCTACATCTGAATTTAATCTGAATTAATCTTAATCTGATATAGACTCTGATTCCAGATGCCCACTGTTTAAAAAAATATTCAGCAAGAGAGATTCCAGTCTAATAAAATCTTTGTGTGGACAGCATCATCAGATACCCTCTTTATTGGTACTACAACAATTTGTAGTAACTAAACTATCAGCAATTTTTAAAGTCTGCTTTCAAACTGACAAAATGTAATGCACTATCATCAAGGCTACCTTCTACAAAGTTATTTGTTTCTACTTCAAACATAGAGATCAGTGCAGATTTGTAGTAGAACACCACTATCCTGTTTCCAAAATACTCTCTCCTAATCTCACTGTCAAAACTGCAAACAAATCAAATTTAACTGCCATCAGTTATGAAGATCTTCATCCAAAAGGTTAAAAAAACAGAGTAGGAAGCTTAAAGCAATCCCTGACAAATAGTAGGTTGGTAGTTTCCATTTCAGCTTTGGATATTTACATGCTTAAACTGTTGTTCACTTCTTCACATTTGAGTGTAAATGAAGACCACATAGGAATAAATATTCACATGCAGCAAAGTTAATTTTGTGGTACTGCAGAAGTGTGGGAGAGGAGGAATTTTCCAGATTCCTTGTCATAAAAGCCATTAGCAAGCAAAGGGAGAAGGGAAAAGTAATAGCGGAGAGTCAAAATTTTGAAAACGGAGAAGTTGTAAAATGACATGTAGCTCAATCAAGGTGATTAATTTGCTTCACAGTTGCAGAGGCTTTCTCCTTCACCTTCTAACTCTGGCAAATATTCTGCTGAATCTATCTCACAAACACAAATAAGATGGGAAAAGTATGGCTTTATAAAGTTTCCTGTTTGCAATTTAGACAATAAGGGACTGCTCTGTCTCATCAGGCACAGTTTGACAGGAAAATCTCTTCAAGAAGCCAAAATTACCAAGCTGTGAACCTGTTAAGTCCTCTATTATTCCTCAAAATGAACTTCAGTAAATTTTTGCCTTCAGTACCTAGTTTGTATAGCAAAAAGCCCCTGGTTTTAGGTGGTACTTGAATTTACAGAGCTGGGTAAGTATAAAAAACATACCATGGATGAAGCCTCACAAACAACTCCTCCCCAACAGCTGTGTCACTTGTTCCCCATGCCTCTTGATTCTTGCAGGAAGCCCCGCTACTCATTTGTCCTCTTGTTCTGGGTCAGCTGGGAAGAAACCCCAGGGGAGGGAAATAGGGAGACAGGACAGATAAAATTTATATCCAAGAAAACACCTTTAAATTCTAAAACCATTAACGGTCCATACTAGCAAGGGCAGACTTCAGAGATAGCATAATGGATTCCCATGCCAGTTCTGATATATATCTGGGAAAAGGAAACCTGTTGCATGAGAAAACACAGATCTACAATTACTTTTTCCCTTATTTGGAAATATTTGTCATTTACAGGCTGCCATTACTATCAAAGAGCAGAAGAAAAACCAAAAATCAGGCCCTCAAAACAGAAATTAGACTGCCTTTATTTGTTCTCTAACCTATTTGGTACACATCTCATTTTCATTCTCAAAATGACTTTTCATTCATGATGTTAAAAAATATTTCTATGAAAAAAAGAAAAGCTTATTTCTCATACTATCTTTTAATTTCAATACTGAAGCACTACAAAGAAAACCAAAAGGCTAGGAATTCTTAACAGATTCATGAAAAAAAATGAGAATCGGTCTAATTTTTAGTGTTTACTATATAATAGAGTCACAAACCCTTCCACTAAGAAAAGAACACAAAAGAAATTTATTTGCTTTCCAGATTAGTTTTGTCTTCTTAGAGTTTATCTTCAGAAAAACATAGGCAGCCTCATGCTAATGACACTTAAGATGTGACTCTGAAGAAGTAGGACATTCAACAGAAGTTGAGACATTACTAAAAACCCGGAACATTTCCAGTCTCCCATTCCATCCTTTTCCAGGGAGATTCCCAATTTGCTTCAAAGTGGGACTTTTTGTCACACTGCCTCAGCTGGAGATAGATTAGAAACTTTATGTGCCCCTTGATCCTTAGAAATCTTCTTTTCAACTCTTCTCCTGCAGCAGTTGCACTGAAGAGACTTAAGATTCTTTTATAACTACAACACACAAATGCTGGGAAGTCAGAAGGTATTTAGCCTGAAGAATCAGCAGATATCCTTAATAAAACATATAATCAAGATTCAGATTTAAATGTATTCCCATTTGATTCCTGGTCTTCTTTAATACAGTGATTCAGTGATTTCCCTGAAAGAGGTGTTTATTTAAAGGGAGGATCCAAGATAAATTGAAATTCAATGTAAATTTGCAATCAATAAATAGCAATATTGATTGCAATCAACAATTAGCAATATTGATTGCTATTCAAAAAAAAAAAAAAAACCAAGATACTTTTTTTTCTTGATTTCACCTAAAACCATAGTATTTTCCACTGGTAGGCCCTGGAAATGAAGTAAGAAGTACAGAGAAGCAACTAAATCAAACTGATATGATATGAACTAATAGTGGGACATGGTATTCCACTGCTGACTGAGGAGGAATTCAAGAGACACCAGTGTAACAATTATGCAAATAGTGGTTTAAATATTTATTTAGTACTGCCAATAACAGGAGGAGAACTTTTTTCCAGCTAAGGAAAATGGTGTCTGAAAGGCATGTGAACCTGTGAACACAAAGTAATTCTGGCAATCGTTCACATTGCAGTTGTAACAGTAATAAATTCTTCCTGTTTGTAAAGAATCCTTCCATAATCTGGTCTCTCCTCACAGTAAGATCTATAGCAGCTGAACTCCAAACTATCGATTAGATTGTTTTGGTCTCTTAGGTGACTTACTAAGTATCAAGAACCTGTAGAAGCTGCATAGAGGATATATAGAAAGTGCATAGTAATGCCTTTGCCACTGATGACTGAAGACTCTCCAGGAAGGACTAATATTCTGCAGTCAGAACACCTGACTTGTCAAAGAGATTTATTCGACTTTGTCCAAGACAGATGAAAATAATACAAAACCAGAAGCATATCAAGTTATCATGAGAAAATGTATGTCAATATCCAGGAAAGAACAGAAAGACAGAGAAACCATCAACATCCAAATGCCCGAGGGATTTGTGGACTAACAGAAGAAAACCACCACAACAATTTCAGCTATTTGATAGGCATCCTTACCTGCAGAAGACAAACAATAAAGAAATCAAGTGGATATCTGGCAGGAAGAAGGTTAATTCAGTGTTCCAAATAACAATAGTGTGTTTTTCTGCCAGCTGACTGGGAAGAAGCACAACCTTGCACACTGAACAGGTAAGAACGAATTGGTGTGTCTTATGCTAAAATACCTCAATCTTCAATAATTTGCAAGTAACAAGTGCACCAAAAAGGTATTTGGAACTTCAAAAGTTATCCTTTCACAATTCACTGTTTTTCTACTGCGCATAATAAATTCTATAATAAGCTCTATTTTAATCCTAGAATCTACAGACACAATCTGTTTTCCTAGCAATGTTTCCTAGGCAAAGAAGCAATGAACAGACATGCTGCATTGCTAGCTTCAGATCTGATAATAATTGACTTCTGAGGCCTGTTCTCTACAGCTAAATATGTAGAAAATAACACTTGGAGGAAAACACTAAGGCAAGATGATTCATGTCCCTGAAAAGTGTCCTTCAACATACTTAAATATTTATTCCTTACCAGACTTAATTTCCCAAGTGACTCTTTTTTCCTGGTTTTAAGGTAGCATTAATAGGGCTTTTTTATGTTTTAAACAAAGAAATCTCTTTGATCAACTGGAAAAAGTTTGGCCAGTATTCTCTCAAGAGGTTGGCAACAATGATTACCTTTATTACAAAAGTATTCCACTTCTTCACAGCTCAGATTTTCAGGCTCAAACTCTGCAGAAAAGCTTTCCTCCAATGGAAAGTCTTCTTTTGAGACAGTATCATTTTCCTCAGACAGGCACTCTTCTTCTTCATCCTCAGTAGCATCTTCAAGGGGCCCTTAAAAAAGAATCAGGGACACTGTGGCAAAACCATCTAACAGGACAATGTGAAATAAAACCTTAGTGAACTTTTAACTGGCATTCTTTAGCTAGTTTTTCCTTTCACAGCTGTGTTCAGCACTTATTAGAATTGGACAAATAACATTTTATGAAAATTGAAATTGAAAGTGACTTTTCCTGATTACTTCAAATCAGAATATGCAAAGTGTCATTAATAATATGTATTAATAATATTCACACATGGGGTTTTTCATTATTCATTGGGTTCTACTATTAAACACAGACAGCTGTAGCAACTGAAATCAAAGCTGTATTTGTAAAATGACATAAACAGTGAAGAGCTTTCTCTTGTTTGTTAGTGATTGTTTTTGATGCTGAATTACAGTACTTAAAATGTTTCTTTACAAGCTTTGTTCATCAAATTAAAAGTCCTGACAACAGTGAAATACTACAAAGGTTTTGACAGCACAAACTTCAGCTTATTCTGCTATTTTGCTTCAACCAGCCCCTAATGGTATCCATGATCATTCATGCCAGACTCTTTAAAAGATTCCCAGTCAATGGACAGGACTCAAGAGACTGTTTATTCATTTCACAGAGGCCAAACAAATGTCCTGGTAAACTGCCAGCCCAGGGCTACCAAAACATCAACGAATTACAGAAACAGGGCATGAGGTGGAATTTGAAATGGTAATCTGAGGTCTTTGACTTTTCTCCTAGTTACCTAGAGATACTACTGCCACAGATCCTCTAGAAGAGACAGCACCACACAGATTATTACACATAACGCCAAGGTTACCAGTTAGAATGTACTCAAAAATTAAAATCTTTCTTATATACACACACTTCAAAATATTCATTGCTTAATAGTAAGTATTTTCTAAAGACTCTCCTGTGCAGGATGTAGAATTTCACCCTAGATTTGAATAGAGATTTGAAATAACTGAAAATATTTTAATTTAACAAAGATTTTATTAAATGTCAGTATGTTTCAAAATCCATCTTAAGACTGGATTTCAAAAGAGAGATTTCATTATACATGGTTGAGGCTTGAAAAAAATTACGTATTTCACTCTCCAATGAAAGCACAGCCTCATTTATAATTGACTGGGTATTTCTTCTTCAAAATGAAAGCAAGCTAGCTAATGAAAAAAAATGTGATTTGTATTTATATGATAGTTTTATGGTATTAAATACACTATTCCTATATAATCTATCATGCTGAGATACAATACATAAATGATTCTGTTGTGTTCAATTAAAAGGAAGGAATAAATTTTTAAAGAAATCAAATATTGACTACACTCTAATATTATGTAATTTATTACAAACCAGTGACTACCTACATTTATTAAAACAGCAAAATTCACTTTAGGCCAGGTTGTGTAATTCTTGCTTCAGAGGAATATTATGGTTACTTTTTATTGAAATTGATTGAGATTCCCAGCTGGGATTCCATAAATTAATATAGCTTACTATCTTTCATGGAAATATGACTCTCTGTGCCAGCTGAGAATCTGACCAAATGAGCCCACTTTTGTAGACACATACTCGCCAACAGTAGCTGTCATTCAACAATATAGCTCCTAAAATAAGGGGCTATTATTATGGCTGAAGAAATAAAGATTCTCCCTATCAAAGTATCCATTACTGTTAATTGCACCTTCCAGCCATGCTGGGAAAAAATCCAGCAACTGCATATGCGGAGGAAATGAAGAGTGGCTATGGCACTGTACAGAACAGAGAACAAAGCCCGAGCACACGCTGGAGCAGTGCGCTGCAGCTGAACATGGGCACTCCAGGCACCTTACGTGTGTCCAGGTTCCAGGAAAGGAATGCACAGTGGGTTCTGCAAAAATTATCAGAAATAATACTCAAATTTTGTTTTATTATTAATATGTGATGTTGTCTGTAGAGTCATTTACTGGTGTGTACTCCTAGTAATGCCTAGATAAATAAACTAGGAAAAAATGTGCTATTCTAGGGAAATGTAAGTTTTTGCCACATATAAAAACGTATTAATACCATATTTTGCATCCTTTCAAGTGCACCTATAAGCCTAATAAATTTTCCAAGTATTTTAAATCTGAGGAAAAAATTTAAACTTCAGCCAACATTTTCAGTGAAAGTCGATTTCCTGCTGAATGACTAGCTCTTTGTTATTGACTTTCACAATGTGTCTTACCAAATACAGCAAAAGCAATTTACCTGCAAGTAATCCAACTGGCATGTATACATGACATTTAGGTCTGTTTCTAGATGTTAAACCAGTGTGTTTGATCAGGTACCCAATACGTAATCAGCAAGCTAATCATCACTGTATGTTAATTAGAAAAAGAACAGAAATGCAGTTGCTATGCTTACATTTGCAGCAGTCATGGAAATACACCTTATAATTTCCATTGACACTCTTTCCAAGAAAGGAGAAGAAATACAATGCACACACCAGCTCCACAGTGCTGGTTCAAACCCCTGTCATTTTGTGGGCCGGGACTTTATTTTTTAAATCAATCTTAGACTAGGAAAAATACTGACAATGCTACTATTGATATATCCTATGTACAAACAGGTATGTAACATTTCCTAAAGCTACACGTCCAAGCATTTGCAAACATAAATGTAAACGCTGTCACATCCCAAGGAGATCAGAGGTGTGCATGCCCCTACACCAGGCTTTGCCTTGCATGTGCAGCCCACGTACAAAACCCAGTGAAGTTTATCCAGGCACACACGGGCACACATCAGAGCTTTACCTAACGGGGGCTGGAATCAGAGCCTGCGCCCCAAACACCAGCAACTACAATTACTGAAGTTGGAGGATCCATGCATAAATATTTTTCTAGGTTTCAGGCAGCTGCTGCCTTGTCTAATTCACCCATCTACAACCTGATCTTTGGGACAAAATCTGTCTTACGCATGTTGAGCTGTCTTTCATTTTTCAAATGTCAAAATACATTCAGTTCGTGCCCAGAGCTGGTACACTGTAACTGATAGCTTAACTGAAGAGTAAGGTTTTGTACAACATGAATAAGACCAACTCCCAAGAATAAGATCAAAATTAAGTATTTCTCAGTTCCTTGTTTCATGGGAACTCAAAATTGATGATTTCTGTGGATATTTTTGATTATCACTCAAACATACATTACAAGGAAATATAAATAGAGTAAAATCTCTGTTCTTGACTACTTTATCTAATTACTTACACATAAACAGACAATAAACAAAAATGCATTTTCAGAATCTCACAATAAAGAGCATATGGAACTAAATATTCTTGACAAATGCAAAAACATTAACTATGCAGGCTTATGTTTGTCTGATTTGGTCATTTCGGTGCCAGCAAAAACCTCTAGCTGGTACCAGTAAATTACATCAGCTAGAGAACTAAGAATTTATCTGGTTCAAAGACTTATAGGTAGGTTATCAATATTGACTAGCACCTCTCTCTAGGGAACAACCTGCACAAAAGCTACTGTAACTTTTTACCTGATTCAAAATACTTAAAACTACTGGGTCATATAGACAAAAATAAAAGTGTTTTAAAACAATAGAGTTCCTTTCAACTGTTTTCTGTGATAGTGCTTTTTTTTCCCCCAGCTATTATTATGTTGATATATTACCTTCAACAGTCCAAATATAGGTTAATCAGTTACTTTAATACCATGCTTTACCTTCTGCATTTCTTTTAAATTGTTGATTTAATTTAATAGTATTACTCCCATTACTTAAACTAATCATGTTATTAGGTACATGTGGCAAAACATTTACTGTGTCTACTTTTATTTCAACTGGACCAGGGGTAAGGCCCCATCCTCTTCTGCTGAAAAATCCTTTCAATAACTGCTGATTAAGTGTCACTTTAAAGCCAGTAGCCATAATGACAGAGCAATGAAAATCCAAAAATTGCTACTACTGAAATTCATCCGAGTGTCACAGTGATCTGACAACAAACAGCTCTGAGATTTGATTAGACTCTTTAATAATTAAAGCACTAAAATTTCAAACTTAAGTGGTTTAAGAATTTAGATGAATAGTTAATTCCAGAGATAGTCTAGATGTTTGTCTTCTCATTTCGGCAATTCTTTTTCTATTATCAGTTTGTAAAAGAATGTGATGCAATATAAAGAGAGGTGATTCTGAAATGCTTCAGATTAGCTAGATAATGATGAATAGTTAAGAATTCCCAATTGCACTAGGTAAAACCTCAATTTCTAATCTTAAATGGGCATACTTTAACTTGAGGCAAATTAAGTCTCTATTAACTCATTCTGTATTTTGCATGAAGCCCTGAAACAAACTTTTTCCTTTACAAAATTAGTAACTAATCATGTTGCACACAACAGAGGATTTAGAAGGGTCGAGTAGTTTACTTACTCACTTGGTACTTACTCCTGTTCATGAATATTTATTGATAGGAACCCAAATTTCAACTCTTTTTGCAAACAGCAGAGGTAAACAAGACACGGTAGAAAACAGTACAGCTAGTGACAGCAATGAAATAGTCAATGTGGTAGAAATCTGTATGGCTTAGCAGACACAGTAGTCCACTTTGAGAAACCACCACATATAATTTGATACAAATAACAGTATCCACTGAGGAGAGGCCAACGAATGAGCTGCATGTGCCTTCATGGAGAAAATTACTTCTGATTGAGGCCACTTGCCAGCACAGTGTGGGGAAATCTGAGCTGTGCTCCCTAATTTGTACCAGATTTACAGGCACTCAAGGACATATTTTTTAGCAGTATTATTAAATACTAAATAAATAAATATTCCTAAAATATCATATACTATAATGTAAATGCAAACATACAGATGCAAGCACACAAAGATAGCTAGCTAAGGGGCAATCCCAACACAGTAACAGATGCAACCTCAGCACTTAAAAGGACAGGCCACAACTAACAAAACAAAACCAGCACTGCAATAATTTTAATAAAACATAAGAGTGTGAGAATAAACCATCAAAAAAGGATTTACATTCACTTAACAAAAGACACTTTTGCTACAATAAACACTCCTCTTAACACAAATTTGAGCATCAAATCCTTTGAGCACATTAGTCCTGATACATCAATGCTTGACTCCAGTTTTATGGTACTATAACTGTAATGAAATAATTGAAATTCAATAACACTAAACTGGTAAGTTCTGTAATAATTTCTCATAGTCAAATTCATCAGACTTCACCCTAATGAAACCACTTAAATGCATGCTCAAATTAAGCACGTGCTTAATATGCTTTTCTGTCCAGTGTTTTGTACTTAAATGCATGTATCCTATAGCAGAAAAGTATTGTTGAAATAATTATCTCATGAAAATTGAAGTGGTTAGCTTCCTTCTCACCTACCAATATTCTCCTACATTCCCACAGCAGCAACATAAATCAGAGCTCTTAACAAATTAAGAATGCCTCAGAAAGCCTTCAATACTTGACGGTGAGTGGCTGGGGAGAGGTTAATGAGCATAATTAGTAGTAGCAGCATTAAATAGTAACAACTTCAATAAATCAGAAGCCTGAAATTCACTGGATCAACATCAGACATTTTGCGTGTTCTGTGGGATCCATTCAGTATTTCCCAGGAAAACATGCTGCCACATACAGATTATCCTTAGCTTAAGGTAAGACCTAGGTATGTGATGCTCTCTGATTACAGAGGGAAAAGCTTCAGAAAAATCAATCCATTTATCTCCACTTTCAACACGAACATTTCCTTCCAAGTAGAAACGATTACATAAGACAAGAAGCAGGCAAACACTTCCTATTAATTCACACTGTAGGGAATTTTTTTCCTAAAAATTCTGTCAGGAATACTAAAAATAAAAGAGAGGGTTCAATTTATTTCATTTTAAATATGGCAATGGGACTGAAGACACCATACGATAACTAAGAGTTCTCTTCCTCTTGGGAAGTTTTACATACAGGACTTCCTTAGAGACTTCTTCGTCCTCTTTGGTCCATTGAGTTTATTAGTTACTTTTCTAACTCAATTATTTCTGTCATTCCTATTACATTTTGAGCTATACTTAAGAAATGCAGAGTACACAGTGTGTGTGTGGAGCACATTGAACCTCCCCAGTCAGTTTAGCAAATTGGCTGAACTTGAGAACTTTTGTCCAGATTGGAAGATTGCTCCAATTTGTAAGCAATTCCTTACATCTTCATTGGGGCATCCATGCAGAATGAACCATTTCTTACTTTCAGACTGGGTGAAATTATATGACCATGATTCAGTGATGAACTTCATAGATGGAAAGGAAAAGAAATGTTTTTTGGACACTATAAATCTATACCAACCTGATGTAATTGAGCTTAACAGCAAGAAAAAGGTATAAAAGTATATTTCTGTAGGGACAAAAAAACTTATTTTTAGACATGTAAGTTCTTCCTTCAGTCACTCACTTTTAACATAAGTTGCATCAGGGGATCTGGTAGGAAGGAAACATTTTTATTAATTTTCCCCTTATCAGTAAGAAGAATGCTGATTTTTTTTTTTTTCATTTACATTCCTTGCCTGCAGGTAGCAGACCAAGAAAATCATATAGCAGAATTTTTTCCTTTTGATTAATTTCTTTCCATGTGTTATGTTATTTCTTATATATAATTGATTTCAGGTTTTGCTTGTAGCTGTACATCTTTTTATATCTGTACCTACTGCCTTCCTTCAATCAAGAAAGTTGAAGGAAATTACCTGAATTTTGTTAAGTTTATTAAAAAAGGAGCTCTGTGAATATTTAAATTGAGTTTTGAAATGGTAATACAAGAAAGATATTAGAGAATTTTAATAGTAGGTTCAATTTGACCCACAGACTATTGTAGAAAGGGTCAAATTTTATTCAAATTATTTCTTTACAAAAAAAAAAAAATGAACCCTTTGATTTTATTAAAGTAGATTAATATTCTTCACTGCTAGGTCTTTTGGCACTTCGGTGCACGACAGCATTAACTGTGCTTGTATATGAACTTTTCAAAGACCTTTAAATGTTCCAGTAATTTGGAACTTCACTTTCATTTATCCTCTTGTCTTCTTTTCTCTTACCATTATCCAAGAGGCCACAACAAAATTGACAGTGCCCATGGTCATTTTGCTCTTAGAGGCAAGGCCAGAACATTTCCAATCAATAAAAGTGAAATGATGAAAAAGGAACCATTGAAAATATGCTTAGGGAGACATTAATTTCAAAAAATAGTGTGCAAGTGCACACAGAACATGAACTGCAAGACCTTTGCAGTTAAATATCAGACCTCCGTTTTCAGGCAGGGGCTCATGCCAAAATACATGTCTTAATTCTACCTACACTTGTAACAGCTGCACAGCAGATGCTCCACAGCAGATGCTGTTCCGTGTGTTTCTGGTGATACAAGGGGAGAAAAGGAAGAACAAAGGGGACAGGATGAGTACTGTGACTCAGCACCCTACAAAAATCACAGCAGCAACAAAGAACTACCACAGTGCCAGAGTGCACCAATTTCCAATTTTACTGAAGGGAATTTTTAACTAAAGCAAACAGCAAGCTGGCCATAAAGTTCTCAGAGATGCATTTGTGATCCTTTTAGATAACTTTTCATGTTAGGAATAATTTTACAATGGTAGTTTATCGGTGGTTTTCTTAAATTTTACAGAGTAAAAAAGGAAGATTTCCTGCTTCCTTACACAGAAATATTTTGCCTGAAGCATTTTTCCTCTGAATTATGACATATTTTGCCATTTTTAAATCCATCATTTATTTCTGTATGATTCCCATCTGCTAAATTTTACAAAACAAATTTTGAAACTACTGGCAATCTGATTCAAAATACTGGCAATATCATCTGCCCCATGATACACAGCTCCTTTTCATGAAAATATTTTCCAGTTCTAGTGTATTGCTTTAGCTAGATAAGTATGATGATAATGTTTAAACTTACAGACTTAAAAAAATTAGAATAAGAAAGTACCACTTGTGTAAGAAGATGACTTGTTGATTCTGAGTCCTTCCCTAAAATTAAATGCAAAAATGTAAAAAGGGTAAGTTATAACTTTTTTCTTAACATGTTCATAATGTTTTCTACAGGTATTTTAAGATTTGATATTTACCTTTCTAATAAAGAAAAATCCCTCATCTTGCATCTTACAACAAAGTAGATAAAAATTAAAGGTGCAGTTTTAGAACAACACCCAGACTCTCTTTTAAGTTTGTTGTACTACTGTAGGGTTTTTTTAAAACTCAACCTAAGAGAACAGGGAATAGACACATTTACACCAACCAATCTACACCAATACCTGTCATATAATATCCATGGTATGCTGCTCTAAACAGTCCAGGTAAATCCTCTGAGGATTCAGGATCCAAATATTTTCAGTAAATCCTTTCCTCCGGTCACAGCAAACTGTGATACTGGTAAGTAAGAGGACTTTCTTTCCATGTCTCAATCTCACCATTCAGAATTTCAGCCATGTAGGTAACACACTGCCCACTACCCAGGACACCTTTCTCTACAGCCCATCTCCTTCACCACATACAGCAAAGCAGTTTCAAACATCATACCCCAAATAGGATGAATTTTATCTTACACACAGCCAAGTGATATTTGGAGCTGAAAGCTTTTCAGAGCCATGAGGACAGCAAAAGTTCACTCTGCTTCCAACGCCAGCGCTGCCCTTACCCCAAATCCAGGACTTCACTGGCAATCATACGGGTGGTGAGTGACACATACTGGTACTTGCTAATCACTGTTCTCCCTCACCTGCTGGAGGGAAAAATGTGATGCAAGTAGGAGCACTTTGAAGCCACTAATGATGCTGCTGCAGTGTATTTAATGGCCAGCATGTTAGCTACGATGAAAGAGGAACCTCACATCAAGTACATTAAGGGATCAGAGGAATACATACTCATTACTCGCTGTAATTTTACATCCCCAGTTTCAAGACAAAATACTCACATTTTTCTCATCCAGCAAAGACACACTACTGCTGTAGAAAATAAAGGGGGTCTTTTTTCTTCTGTTTATTTAATATTTTCTAAGTTTGTATGTAGCTGCAAATAATTCCTGTTCATCTTTTGTTTCTAGCTGCATTTCCTCAGATGGAAACTGTTCTCTCATCTCTGTACATCATCATGCAATTAAATCAAAAAAGCAGAGAAAAGGAATCTGGACATTTACGTCCAGAAATCAGTAGTGAACCCATGACTTCTCTCTCCGGTTACTATTTCTCTTCAAATTACTATTGCTTTTTTTCCCCTGTGTCTTTTTCTTATATAAGTGAAACACAGAATACTGCAGAAAAAGCCCCTGAAGACAGCCCAAATTCAATCTCTAGTAACATGACCAAAGTTACAAGGATTGTATGTAGAATTCAGTGCCAGTTTGGGCTAGACCACAATACAAAGCCAGCACACCTAAACTTATTCATAACACAACAACACAATTAAAGGAGAAACTTTGAAACACAGCAGGAGACATAACAGACACACTTGGATAAAACCACCATGATTTATGTGACTGCCAGCTCTAATGTATCAGGAAAGAGAAGCTGAGAAGTTAGGAATTAACTAAACCACAAACTTCATGATCTTTGTCTCACAGACATGTATGAGAATGCATGGTAATTTAATTTCTAGAGGTTCTTTTAATTTGACAATAATATGACCTATTAAAGCAGGTTCACTTGCTCAGGGTTGTGTCCAGGGGGTTTTGAATATCTGCAGAGAAGGGGACTCCACAATCTCTCTGGCAGCCTGTTTCAGAGCTCAGTCATCCACAAAGTAAAGCTGTTTTTCTTCACATTTAGATGAAACTTCCTGGGTTTCAGTTGATGCCCTTTTTGCTCCTTATCCTGTTACTGGGCACCACTGAACAGTAAGGCCCCATCCTCTCAACAGCCACCCTTAAGATATTTGTATGCTTTGAAAGGATTCCCCTCCCAGTCTTCCCTTCTCCAGTGTAACAGGCCCAGCTCACTCAGCCTTTCCCCATAAATGAGGAGCTCCAGTCCCCTCAGCATCTCCATAGCCCTCCTAGTGGACCCTCTCCACTTGTTCTTTATCTTTCCTGATCAGTGAGTCCAGAGCTGGACCCAGCACTCCAGATGTGCCTTGCTAGGGCTGAGCAGAGGGGCAGGATCACCTCCCTCAACCTGCTGGCCATGCTCTCTCTTCCTGATGCACGCCAGGACATCCTTGGCCTTCGTGGCCACAGGGGCACTGCTGGCTCACGGAGAGCTTGTGCTTCACCAGGACTCCCAGGTCCTTTTCCCACAGAGCTGCCTTCCAGCAGATCAGCCCCCATCCTGTACAGGTGCAGGGGGCTGTTCCTGCTCAGGTGCAGGACCCTGTGCCTGTCCTTGCGGAACTGCATTAGGCGTCTCTTCACCCAGCTCCAGCCTGCCCACGTCCCACTGAATGGCAGCACAGACTGCAGATTTATCAGCCACTCCTCCCGGTTTTGTATTGTCAGCAAACTTGCTGAGGGTACACTTAGATTCTTAGAGCCTTGAATTTTAAATACCTACAGAGGATTTGCTATTTTTAATCCCATCATGGGAGTTTACTGATATGCAGAACAAAACTGAAGGGTCTCAAATTAGAACTAAATCCTTAGATCAGACTGTAAAATAAATCAGATTGTAAGTTAAAACTAATCTAGTATATTAAAAAAATAATCTGAAAAAAAATCAGGTAGAATAAAATTATTCTATTTGTATTTATTTATTCTATGCTGTATTTAGCCACAACAAGTGAAAAACTGGGCACTAGCAGAGTCTGTCCCATGTACAACAATACCTACCTGAGGACCCAGAGCAAAGAAATATTAATGCATAATTTTTTTTTCCTGTGGATATTCAGATCTCATTTTTCCCACTAACTGGTCATTTATGATTAGTTACAATAACAGTTGGTGTAATTTACTGTAATGTATGTAAGTGTGAAATATTAAGGGTGCATTTTGTGTGGGTTTTTTTTAAGATTCATCAAAGAATTACAGTATTACAGCACTTATAATATAAACAAAAAATATAATGGACTATTAATCTTAATTTTACAAATCTTACATATACATCTTACAAACACTATGAAAAAACCTTGACTTTCATCATCACATCTCAGGAATATAATTTAATGACACCAGAGTCTAGGTCACATATAGAGTAGGATTTATGGAATGACAAAATTTATATATCATTTAAAGTTATTTATCTTTATACATTCATGTATATAAACCCCAAAATACAAATAAGCAAACTAAATCTTTTAAAATAAATTAGAAGTGCATGTTATAATGTACTTGAGTTCTTTAACATCTTGCTCACTTTTTTGCTATTTTAATTTGATTCCTCACTGGTAGGAATTGCAAGGTTGCACAAATACATTGTATGTCCCCTAGAGTTGGCATAACCTGCTGGTTTTCTGAGTTAATCACTAATTAATAATTTGAAAACAGAAAGTCATTATGTCATTTCCAGGCAATGAGCTTTTAAATGGTGCATGTTATGTCCTAGCCTTTTCAGTAAGGAAAAGTTTTTTCCTCTGGAAACCAGATGGCTGGTAAGTGTTATTATGAGACTATGCAAATCTCAAAGCAATAAGCATGAAATCAAAACAAGAATTCATTCTTCTCTCCTCTTATCATGATTGTTGTTTTGCTGAACCAACTTATGGAATAATACAATTGGATGCTTTGGCAAGGATGAGTTGATAACCCATCTCCTCTTTCTTTTTTTCATAGAAAATAAATAGTTCTGAAAACATTTTTGCCCATACTTTTAACCTTCCTAATATCTTGTTCTCCATGCCAAATTCAAAAGAGGTAATCTTATTCCAGGCTAAGTCTTCTCAGTAAACTTACTCACTTGCAAAGTTTACTGGCTTTACTACTAATATAATTTGATTATCAAAAAAATCCTTGACTGGCTTATGTTTTGGATTAGCCAATTTTTTCCTGTTAGGAATGAAATCCAGAAGAGTTATTTGTTATTTTCTATCACTTAAAGGTGTAAACACCTGCATGTTCATGAAAGTGCCAGCTCCACTCTACAACCAAAACTCTGCACTTCAAATAAGATTTTCAAAGTTCAACTAATAGAGCTGTATCACTTTGCAGCATTCTATTCTACAAGATTTACAGAATACTCTGAAAAAATCTTAAACTTCTATGGCTGGGGCACTGGCACTGTGCCAGTGTGAACCCATGACAGGCTGGCCAAAAGGAAAACTAAGAAAGTGAATATGAAATATTGATTTCCAAAGTAATTAGGCTTCTAAATATTTAGGAGTACCTTAACTGATGAAACACACACTTATACAAAAATTCCCACAGAGCTAAATACTTTGAAAAGGTCTGGTATAGGAAGACACTGTTTAAAAAAAAAAAAAAAAAAAAAAAAGGAGAAAAGGTTGGAACATTATTCTATATGTCTTAGTTCTATTTTTCATTTTTTTTGTTTTTATTAATCCTTGACATATTCACTGCTAATGAATTTTAGCAGTGAATTTCATAATTCATAATTTCATATTTTAAATCCTTACACATAGTATAACTTATGAAAACATTTCAGTATTCTTACAACATAATGTTTTCTGTCTTTATTAAGATGTTAAAACATTTCTAGCTACTGTAAGGTTTTGTCATTTTATGACACAATAAAGACTAGTTACAATTATGTAAAATTGCTATTGGTTTATCATGAAATAATGTCAAAATATGACTAAAGAATTAATCCACAAAATAAACTCTTTTCCCCAAAAGACTTATTGACTAATGTAGTTCCCCTTAATGAAAAATAAAATCATATTTTTCAAAGTATCCTCCAGTAAATAATTGCCCTTTTAAAAATCTCTTGCATAGTTACTAACACATCTCTCTGATCTGAGTGACCCTGTGTGAATGGGAACTTGGACAAGATGACTTCCAGAGGTCTCTTCCAACCTCAAACATTCTGTGATTCATTGTTAATATCGGGAGGTTCTGCACATTTTCTCATACTATCTTACAGGATCTAAAACCAGTAGAACTCTCTGGAGTACTCTAGTATATTCTAGGCTTCCAACCCCAGCATCAAACAGACTTAAAGGATGCAAACATAAGAATATCCTTGAATTCCTCCAAAACTATCAAACCAAGAACAAGTGCTCTAGTGAGATTTTAATTAGATGCAGGGCTTAGCACCATTCATAGCACTGAGGCAACAGCTGCAAGGATCCACGAAGGCAATCAACACTTCCTGCATCTGGGTCTTGGAGAGTTTCACTGTATGTCAGACAAGCTCTTCACTCCATCTTCCCCTTGGTTTTACACCATAATGGCATTTCTCCTGTCTGCTGCTGCTCTACCCTAAGCTTGTGAAAAATTGCACTCACTCTTCCCATTCTTCATCCATGCAAAAGCACATGGCACAGTATGTTTAGCAATCACACAAAATCCAATGCAGTATTTTGTTTAATGTCACACACTGTATTCATAGCAGAATAATGCTTAGTCAATCAAAGCTGGTACCACTTAGCTTGGCCTGTGGGAAAGCCAATCATACCATGCCACTTCTGCCCTGGAAACACAGAACTGATGCTCTGCTATTATCATACTTTGCCTGTTTCAGTTTTAAAGATCAAGGTGCTGGTTTTGCACATCTTCCTCAAAACAACTGTTCTTTAATGGAAAAAGAAGTCAGAGCATTTTGCCTAATGCTCATAGGAAAACTTTTCAGTTTCAATTTATCCCTCTTCATTATAACTCTTCTAAAGACACATTTTTTCAGATGTTTATACCTTCAAATACTAACAGCCTTTTGTCATGACCCTTTAAATTATCACCTTACTAAAAGGCAAGTGTTCTTACAATTTAATCTTCCTCACACACTATGGTCTAAGAGTTACTCAGATATTTCACTTCTTGATCCTCTGAGCACCCTCCTCTGTTCTTCCTTACATCTTCCAGTACTAAGGTGAGTAGAACTGAATATAGCATAAATTTGGCATATAGTTTCTGCTTTGTAGGAATCAAAAAGGCAAATGACAGGAAACATTACACGACATTGTCACACCTCAGAGTGCTCTGAAAAAAGAGCAGGAATCCACGACACTTCAGAATACAAGAAGTATCCAGGACTAAGGTAGGGGTTAAAGTGGATGTTACTCATTACAGACACACAGACAACCAACTCAAGTGAGTTTTACTATTAAACAGGGTCAATTTAAAGTCTGCTTTTATAAGAAAGTTTAAAATATAATAGCAATATTAATAAAAATGGCTAGTCATGGTTAGTAATACAGAAGGAAACACCAAAAGGCAGCTCACTGCACTGCTTGTCACAGGCTGCACAACATTGTCATGCCATATGGTAACAAAAATTGTTCCAAAAATAATGAGATTTTCAAGATGAACATGTTTATAGTAGAGACATTACTAAAACGTCTACAGTCTGCAACAATATGAAATGTCACCATGCATTGTATTACATTATACTGCTACTCCTGTGGGTGAAGATTGAGAGGAATTGTGGATTTTCTTCCCAGTTCACACCAGAGAACTTGAAAATATTTAAAGACTTGCAGCATAAGAAAACCAGACCATGGAATGGCAGGCTGAAGCAGACATGAATTTTTACAGATTTATAATTTTCTTCTATGCTTTGTTTTCCTCCTTCTCCTCTCTTTTGCCATCATTGCCACTCAACTGCTATCAAATACAGTAGTTCAACATACTTTAATTTAGAACATTTTACAGGCAATTCATACATTATGACTATCAATAATATTAGATTATTATGTCAATACTACTGCAGAAACTATTGTTATCATACCACTTCCAACATGCAATTGCTATTTATTTAGCACAAGGCTGCTGGATATTTTTTTCTTTTTATGCACCCTTTTGAGGGTTTTCTTGATGTCCCAGCAAAAGAAACACTCAGAAAAACATTTTTTTTCTCATCCTCAATATCCAGGCTTGAAATATCCTTAAGGGTTATGCTGTTGCCAGTTATTGTCCTCAGATGTCCTTCCAGTTTTCTCTGGCAAGCAATATCAAATTTCAGGAAGTTGCACACAATGCAAACCAAAGTATTTGTGCGTTCACCAAAACAGGTAATACCAGATGAAGGGATTGGCTTTGGTTTTTAACTTAGAAAAGAAAGCAACAGGGTGAGAGGGAAAGTTTTGATGCGAAATTTGAAGCAGTCTTCAAAAAAATAAGCACACTTTCTTCCCTGTTGCCAGACTCTCTCATGGTGCTCTCTTCCTCATGTCCTCTGCAGCTGTCCTCATGACATTCACAAACCACTGTGCCTAGAACCAAATACTTTTCAAATCTCACACTTCATGGGGAACAGTCTTCCAATTATAAGATACAAAAAAAAAAAAAAAAATATATGCCACATTTGGTTTAAGCCTCAGAATCAAATATAGAGTTAGGCAAAAGAGCCTGCTGCTGCTTGACTCTGAAGGGAGCACTTGGGTCTAGACCCGTACAGATGATTTATGACCATATACATGCAACACTACGGTACCAAGAAAATATGGTTTGTTAGAACTAAATACATAGAAAACTGCTTTGGAGCATGGTTCATGCTGCATAGAACTAAGCTATGCTGTATTGCAGATCCATTGATTAATCATTTTTATCAAGTTAATTTATATTTTTTAGCAAACTTGTCTTTTAATGTTTCTATTGTTAGTTACTTCTTTGCTCTGGCTATTACATGTGTACTCTAGAAGACTCAAAACTTTGATATTTGTCTTTAATTCTTGATGTAACACCAACAAGATTTTATGAATTACTTCATCACATGAGTTATATTAAAGGTAAGGTGAAATGAATACTACTAGTAGAACAATAAAAGGTCCAGATGTATTTTGAGAAAAATGCATCAGGGACAAACATTTTAAAATTAAGACCTGTTATCTAACTGGAACAAAGCTATAGGGAATTGCAACATGAGAAATCCTCGGAAATATCTTCTTTGAACTAAATGGCAAAAAGGAGATCAGATCAGTTTTTAAATATCTTGGAAAATTGTGTAGCTAAGTATTACTATGTTCTTACGTGATACTTATTCTAAAGAAAACCACTTCTGTGCTTTTAAAATGGAATTTTCTACAAAATCTTTAAAAAAGACTGATTCCTGGGGGTAGCAGGGATGGAGGCTTCACAAGAGAGAAACTTTTCAAAAAGGTTTGATGGCCTTCAACACAATCTAATAAAAAATTACTACTGGAAGTGCTAATGTCAGCAATTTAAGAAATTTCTACACCCAAAGTTATTAAAAAATATGAAAACTAGTGAGCATAGCAGATACATTCATATCTTACTTCCAGTGAAAATTACCACTGGAACAAAAAAAAAATAAATCTGGTGTTCATCCTAACTATCAAAATTCCTTTTCTTTGTAAAAGACTGGAAGAGAACATTTTGCACTTCTTGATCTGATCAGTGTTAAGCATGGCTATTTATAGTTCAGGCAAATTCAAAATATACATTGATGTACTCAGACTAGTATGAAGAGTCCATTCCAGACTCAGAATCATCCAGGATAGAGATCTGCTGCCAGTCTAAACATCTTTTTAAGAGAAAACTGCAGGCTCATCAAGATGACTACTAATTAACCTGCTAACTCCAGACTGAAATAATCTTGTCAAGAATACAAGACCCTTCAATGTAACAAAAGTTTGGTTTAAGACAAAACTAATAGGAATATAAACAGGAATAACCTTCCTTCAGGTGGTTTCTTTTCTAGTACATAAGCACAGATAAGCTTCTTGCATGTCAAGGTTTCAGTCTGAAGAGGGACAGTAAGATCCCCTCATCAATGACTGTAGTTGACAGTCACCAAAATCACACACAAGTTCAAAGTTAGATCATTGCACACCTACACTGGTGTTTCTACCCACTTCAGCAATGACAAGTATGGCTACGATGAAGGTTCTTGTGCTGCAGTGAACAAAAGCAGGTCTCTGAAGTAAATAAAATACCTGTTGAACAGCCACTGGAAACTATATGATAGATAAAGCCTTGTAAAGCCCCTTGGTAGGGGCTTCTCTCTTTTCGCAAAAGATTTTCAAATTTTCTTTCCTTCATATCCCTTGCTTTTTTTTTTTTTTTTTTTTTTCCACCTTGTACTGATTCTTTAGCAGAAATTTTTTATTAAATGCAAATATTTACTATGCCATAACCTATATTGTTTCATGCCATACTGACTTCTGTGGAATGTTTTATTAAGCCATGGGAACAGCATTACCCAAAAGAAAAGACTAAACTGATTCTAGGAAGGTTTATACATTGTTAGACTCATAAATACAAATTTGGAGTCATTTAAAAATCACTGGAAATATGAAAATAAATCCTAAGATCGATACCAACACTTCTAATTCATTTCAAAGGTGAAAAGTATAATATTCTTCATTGTCAACAGAGGAAGTGTGGGGTTTAAGCACTGATTTTAGTTCCTTACTGTTCTGAGCCAGATGTGAATTCTTTGGGATCACAAGGTTAAAAACCAAAAACAAACAAAAAACACAGCAAGCCAAGCAAAAACCAAACCTAGTGATTTTTTCTCTTCAAAGGTGAATAAACTAAACCATTTTACCTTACAACATCATTTGGGCACTGAACTACATAAGATTTTTCCCAGTAGGAATGAACCAACAGCTCTGTAGCCAAATTTCTAACTCTATCCTACGCACCACTGCAAGTGCTTTTCTTTGGTGGTGGGCACATACTATATGCTGGCAAATGTTATGAAAGGAAATTCTTATTTGAGGTTTCACAGAGAAAAGTTTTTCAAAGTTACAAAACCTATCCAGTAAAAATTAAGCCAATGAAGATTAAAAATTTTATTTGAAAATTAAAATTTTGTATAAAAAGTTAGTTCTCTACCTGAAAACACCAATAGTTTACTTATTTCTTTCTGTTTAAGACAGTAAAATCTATAATATGCTGTAATTTATAAACTATCATTTAAGTCTTCTTCTAATCTCTGAATCACAAAACCTTCTAATGCAAACAAGTATCTTAGAATATTCCTGCATGCAATGTGATTTCATTAGTGATCAAGAACAAGAAGCCAAGAAAAGGAAAACAAACTATAATCTGTGTTTTGAGGGAACATCAGGCACTTTCTAAGGGAGGGCACACACAGTTCTGCATAAGAGTTGCACCACTCCTGAAATATCCATAAGTCACTTTTTGCTATAGAAACCACTGCTTTGAATTACCTACCTTACTAAATAAATAAATTTTCTATTTCCCCAACAAGTTGTTTAAGAATCTCACATCAGCTTGTACCTTCTAGCAGCCTCTCTTTTGTTCAACCTTACCAAAACCATTGCTGAAGGGGACAGTCTGCTCTGAACAAATGCAAACCATCCCTAATAATTCTGTTGTAATTATATTCAGTATATCCCTTGAAATATTTATGTTTACAACCATCATGCCAGGGAATGACAATCCAGACTGAGCAAGAGGTTGAATTCAGGAGAAAAGGAAAATACCCCTGTGATTTAAAGACTGTGCATCTATGGTGTCTTCTGTTTCCACAGAAAACTGACTTTTGGTACAGTATTAGTTGTAGTCTTGAGGTGGGTGTCTTAAGATCAGAATAATAATGTCTACTCCACCAAAAAAACCATAAACTTCATTTCAGAGACCTAGGCATTTCATTCCTGTGTGTTTTCCTACTGTAATTAATAATATTAAGCAAAAACTTTAAAATATAAGAGATCTAACCAGAATCAAATTAATGTTCAAATTATGGAACAATTATCAATCTGCTCTAACTCACAAATAATGAAAAGTGCAATTCACACAATATCCTCTTATAATCTGACTTCCCTGACTGGGCTTTCCACAGGAAACTTTAACCTTTAATCCTTCATCTACAGGAGCAATAAAATAATTATCAAAAGATATTCACAGGAATGAAATTCAGAACTTCCGCAGGACCCAAGAGGAAATTTTATAATTCAGTTCTACAATGCAGTTTTAGTCACAGCTACCTACACAGAACTGTTGTATTAGTATTAATATCAATGAATCCATATGTATATTTTTTTACATACCAGCATAAAATTACCACTGTTTGAACTGACTTTTGCTTATTTTATTTGCTGCAACTTAAATATTTAACCAGATATTATAGTTTAAAACACAGTATGCTGTTCATCTCTTGAAAAAATGCATACAAAATCTTGCCTATGGAACTGTGTTGGTCAATACACAGCAATTTAATACAAGTTTTGCCACGTCTACAGGCAAACAACTGCAGCTTGTAATTCCAGACTGAATCTTGGATACACAGTAATGACATTCAGCTATATTTAAATCTATACTTTGAGCTAAGGTTCTATCCTTGGAGGACAGGTCTCACTTCGGGAAATCTAACATGGAAGAGGTAACCAGTGTCACTAAAATTTCACCTTTACATTTTCCTTGGCTTGTATTACTACATGATGCGCTGCAGCTGCAGTGAGTCAGCCACTTATACCTGGCTCCAGTACATGAAAACATTACGTACAAAGTTTTCCATTAAAGTGCTATTAAACTCTAATTGTTAAATATGCTCTGCATTTGTTATTAATCTGTTGCTTACAGAGGAATAGTGGAGTAGCCTATTTTTCCCTTTCAGTCACATGACATTTTTTCAGGACTACAGAAGTTAAAAGAAACAGAAAGGAAGTAAGTTCTTACAGTCATTGGTGGCCAATTCTGCTCTATCTTTTACTTGCTGTTTATTGCACTGTGTTTTAGGAGAAATCTTCTGGAGACAGGACACCTACTTGGATTGCTCAATCATGGAATTATTTGTTTGTTGAAATATTCTGGTTATACATCACCTTCCTTTGAACAGCAAGTCTTCCCTTCAATAAGTTCACTAGACCCAGACAGATGAATACAGCTTGTTACACTTTTGAAAAATCAACTCTAACTTACTATCAGTTCTACATGACCTTACAGAGCTAAAGCAGAATTCTTGGTATAGTAATAAGTATGATTGATCCAAAGCTCATAGGATTTAATTATAAGGTCTTGAGAGACACAGAAGCCAGTGTTCTCAGAGCTTCTCTCACACAGAACAAGAGCTGTGCTCTTTGGATTACAGCAATGCTATCTGTTTATCTTTAAGCACAAGATGGATGTTCAGTTTGATGACAAGGCATTAGAAAGCATCATGAAGACATTACTACCAAGTGCACTCCAGTGGGTACAACATATGCTACTGAGATACCAGAAATATGATGTAGGGATAAGATATTGCCCAGGGAAATCATTTACTGAAGGCAGATAAACAAAGCATGAAGTGTAAAACCCAATATAACACAGTTGCTGTTGCAGAATAGTAGAAAGTCAACTAATGTAAAACAATGCCTCAGTTTCACTGATCTTTATTTCAAGAATGTATCAAAAAGGCTATGTTTTCAAAAGTAAAATGATTCCAGCTTCTTGTGTGACCAAATTTTAGCCACAATTGGAACAGTAATGGGACCCAAAGAAATCTAGCAAAAACAGTTCTTACTTCCTAATTAGTGTAGCCACTTGACACAGGGCAGATATATTCAGCTAAATCATTAATCTCAGCTGGGTCCCCCAAGGAGTAAAGGCATAGTGTGTGCCTCAAGCTTCAGGACACCTTCACGGAGCTCAAAAGTAGTTCTGCAGTACTCACAAAGTACCCTGTCTTTCAAACTCAGTGTGAGAGTAATTTATTATCCTCTGAAGAAACGCAAGTCTCCTGCAGACTACAGGGAGGATGTGGCCCAAAATATTTCACACAGGGACTCAGAGTAACCTGCCAAGGCAGATACCTACATTTTTAGAACTCTGAAACCTGTACTTGGCATCTACAGTGCTCCAGTCCTTAAAAGGAACCATCTACTGATAATATTTGTACCATATTGTAAATGCTGAAAATTATTTTTAAAAAGATGAAAAAGAAAGAGCTGCCAATCTGTCAAAAACTTGGCAGGCACATAACATTGAATGAGAGAAGGCTTCATAGAAAGAACACATCTGGAGTGATATCTATGCTTGCAGCTTCCCTGTAAACAACTCTTTTACTAAGTGATGGTTTTGCTTCAGAAATGGTATCCTTACCAATCCCACAGCCACAGAGCAACTTTGATCAATTAATGCTTTTAAGCACTCTGACAGTGGATATTACAAAAGTGCAAAGACCTATTATTACTTTCCACTTTGTGCTAGAAAATATCACCTAGTAGGAACAGAGTACAGAAAAATCCATAAATTACAGTTAAGTAAAAAAATTGACATCTTCCAACTATATGTTCATTCACCAACTTCAGAAACAATAGGTAGAGTATGTTTATGCTTGAGTAATATTTCCTGAAGTTTTAACAAGTGTGCAGAATCACACAATTGTAAATACTCATATTTATTACAACCAGACTTAACAGTAGCTGAAGCAGAGAAAGTATTTTCATTTACTTCAAATGCTGTTCAAAAACTTTGTTTCTATCAATGGCCATGATAATAATCCAAACCAACAATAAGGTCACAAAATGATAGATCACACATATTTGGTTGTTCAGCTGAGACCCTATATAAGGGATCAGCAAGCTTTTACCTGTTTAAAATTTTGTTCATCAGAGTCTACTCAATTTGCAGATACAATCATTTTACCATTTTTCTTCTACAAAGTATCAAAGCAAGTTTGTCAGAATCATTGTCTCACCATTAATATTAAAGCTCTTCATTATCTCTTCTGACAGAACAGAGCAGTCATCGAACATCCTAGGGAAAATTCAAACTCATTCATGAAAGTCAGAAGCATATCAAATACCATGAGAACTGGACATAGTTTTCAAGACCAGTGAGAAAATTGTATTTTGGCCACTGTTCATGAAAGGACAGGAGCTACTGCTGACAACGACAAATGTTTGTCCCTTGTCTGCACTCAGCTTCACAATTAGGCCCAGAGGTGCTTGCTAAGCTCTGAAAGTAAAGAGTCCTAATCTACAATAAAGCTAGAGGAAGCAGTCAGGTTCTAGCCCTCTAGGTCAATGCATTTGAAAGGTAAGCCCCACAAAATCTACCTATGGAAATTTACTGCTTGTCACAAAGTACCTGCTGATCAACTACGGTCCACTTAAGCTCAAAACATAAGATGTAACTGCTGGGCTTCTTCATGAAACTTTAATTTAGGAAAAAAGTGATCAAAGTTTTAATTTTAACTTTAGAAAAGCAAAGTATACCAGGATGCGTTACTGAGAATAAAACAGGACTTTTGTGGAGCAGCAGATCTTCCTAACTGCATAGTACAGAGAATGAAAAATTCTGTATCAAAATGACACCAGGAAAAGAAGGTAGAAACTATGTATTGAGGTCTCTGATCAGATCACTGAACATAGCACTTGTCTACCCAGTAGGCCAGTGTGAAAGGCATACCAACTCAGTTCACAAGTTAAAGATCAGTAGAGATGACCTCAAGTGAAAACTTCTGTAGTCAAGCTTTGCTAAAAGAAAAGCAAGTATCTTCATACAGTAGTTGGCAAGAAGAATGGGTTTACCTTAAAGAATCAGCTTAGATCTTCAGCTATCAGTAAAAGTGGAACCCAAATCAAACCTACAGGTATTCTAGTAAACATAAAGTAGGCAGCAAGTGTTCCAAAAAAACTGGATCTATGCTCTCCCACAAAGACAGGCTGAGAACCTAATGCTGTCACACAACAGTTACTATTAGTACGACCAATTACATGTATTTACCTGTTAGCTAATAGGCAACAATACTTTAAAGACTGTTTGAGCTTCAAATAAACTATCTGTAGTAAAAAAAATTAAAAGTAGTATTCTTCTCTCATGGGCACAAAGATATCAAATTGAGACTTGCTGAGGGAGAAGGAGGATGGGGTCCTTTTACCTATTTTCTTAATTTTCATTTCAAATCCAACATAATTAGTGAATCAAGAGGGCATCCTGTAATACTGGTAATAAAAGAATTCCTGTTGTCTCTAAAGTATAGTACCATAAATGTTCTAAATTTTGACCATTTGCCATTTTTCTTGACTTTTTTCTCATCTTAAGGAACATACATCGCAATCAGCTATGCTGATCAAAACAAATCTCTTAATGACTTTGAAAAGAACTTAGGTGGGTTTAGACAGCAGTCACCCTGTTATGGGTCTAAAAGATATGGTCCTATTTAGTGCCTACCCCATTGAAAATTTTAACTGAGAACTGGAGATGCATGACCTCAGTTTCACTTTCAAATAACTATTCTCCAAAAGAAATATACATCCTGGGGGATCTGGGCTTTGACTCCAGTCCCCCAATTGTATTGTCATCACATTATGTTCACCTTGTAATCCTACAATTAATAGTGACTTTAGATATTCCCTTCTAATGAATTTTAAAGCCTTCAGGTAGACCAACCTGAGTTCAACAGAGTGTGAAATTCTGATGGATATCATCACTCAGTACTTACAAATTTTGTATCTCAACAGGAAGGAGTACTGAGTACTCTCTCTCCTAAAATCAATCTAACTTCACTTTTTTTTTTTTGTTGTTTGTTTGTTTATTTTTGTTTTTTTTTCCTTCTCTAGGGTGTTTCAAAGCATGGATATATTGCCATTCCTTTGAACTTTATTCCCATTTAAAAATCTTGGCAACTTTGTTTTGTATTTAATATTTATTTATCACATTGATTTATTGTCTTATATGGGGTCTCAGGGTTTTGATGACAATGAAAGATGCTGCATAAATAAAATAAGTTCCTCTTAGCACTTGCATTCAAAAAGAGACCAGGAGTATTGCTGCTTTCAGGTTGGATAGTCATTCCTCAGTACAATTTTTCCTTTACAGTGTGTGTGTATATGCATGTATGCATTACATTTAGATATGCCATGTTACTTCTTGGGTATCTACATTATCATGGCAAAATTCAGTGCCCAGGAAGTGCTCACTAAGGAAAACATAGAGAACTAGCTAGTTGCTTACCTTTTATATAGTTAACACTAGGTAAGTTGACTCATTTCCCCAAAATGCTACAGTTTTTCAGAGTAGGCACAGGATTGACACTCATTCAGTAGAAGATATAATAGATATGGCTAATCCATTAGAAGAGATTTTAACAAAATGACCACAGCACATCCAGGTATACATCACACTCTGCGGGAGCATCTCTTCCCTCCCTTGTGTATAATACTGCAGTAACCACAGCAATAAATAAATTATTCTGGTTTCTATTTCTAGCAGCAACTGAATCATGAAATTTGAGAAGCAATAGCAACAGTTTGTAGACCAAGTAAAAATGAACTCCAGCTTCCCAAACAATTGTCCCATCTTTCCATCATTACTTGATGCTGCATTTCCTTAAGCTACATGTAGATAACTTCACTTCCCCAGACAGCTTCTTTTCTCCCCTTTCCTCATATCATTTCCCCATACTCATACAAAATTTTTCAGACTGCTTTTGTGCATTCAGGAAAATTTCTAAAGCAAAGCAAATCTGAGGTGAAATGGCTGAATATTACACAAAAGAGAGAACTATTACTGTAAAATCTTTCCAGTCCCTCCTCAGCTTTCGGACTCTCACAAACTCACTAATTGTCTGCTGATGTCAAGTCTGCACACTTCTCAGTGATTAAGATTAACTATATTTGGTGTTGAGAAATATAATTTTTATAATATTGTAATATTCTCAGATATATTGGTTTAATTTTTTATATTAGAATAATATTACCAAATAAGTTATTGTAATATAATTTAATGCCATATTATGGTTAATCTGAAAACACATACAACATTTCTTCTGAGACACCTTCCTACACCTTGGTCTTCATAATTTAAGTGCCAAAGTCCCATAATTATTTGTTATGCAACTTACTCCTTCTTGCTATAACTCATTTATTAAATTGTCCTATTTGTTGGCATAGCTAATTGCTGCTTGTCTGAATACCATTAGTACCCTTTCCTCCCTTGTCTCTAAAGTATGCAAGTGATGTTTTCAGACAATTTGTACCATAATTTTAAAATATTGTACAAATTACATTTAACAAAAGGATGGAAAGTTATTTTATTAGTTATAATTTCATTGGCTTTTTTCTCAGCACACATGTCGCCTTCACAATGAAACACAGGACAGACATCTGTATCACCAAAACCCTTAAAATTATTTTCTAAAATTGTGACAAGAAAAGCAGTAGAAAAAAATAAATAATTGCATTTAATAGTTCAGTTAACATTTATTGAAAAGAAGAATTCAAATAGTATTTTGTTTCTTGATTTGACAATATTTTTGGATTTATATGACTAAGTGAAAATCACTGAAGCTAAGCAAAATAATTTTTAAATTGAAAAGTTGCTTTGCATAGAAGTTCAGGCAACTATGCTACAGTCATGATGCTAAATTTCATCTGGAAATGACATTAGCATGACACGTCATTGAAATTCTAACATCTTTTAGGTTTAGAATATAAAATAGACTATCTTCACATTTTTGGATTTGAAGCAGGAAATTTTTTTACTATTTTGTTTACAGTTTTGCAAATTATCATGTTTTCCATGTCCATCAAATTAAATAATCTGAATTCCACTAATGAACTAACTGGGAACACTTCAACCCAAATTATATTTTCAGCATTAATGGATCAGACTAGACCTCAAATTATTCATCAAGACTCCCATCTCAGGACTATGACTGAATGCCCTGAAGTGTTAAGCTTCATTGATTATCCAGTTACCAAAAAGTAACCAAACATTGGATGAATACATTATTCAACTGTACATTGCTAAGCATAACTAAGTTTTCTGTACAGTCATAGAAAAGCTCTGGTATTGTATTTATTAGTTTTTACAGCCAAAGAGAACTGATATCACAGACGAAGACTTAACAGTTCAGTTCTATCTAGGTCTATCTTTCTAAAATAAATATTTAAAGGATATAATTTCTTACACTAATCTGAGTTCATGCCTCTATTCATTACTCATGATGAAAGAATCAGAACATCTTTAAGAAAAGTGTCCACAGAAAGTTTACTTACAAAAGTGTATACATAAGTATAAAGGCTCTAAGGCATTTCAGAAAAAAAAAGTTGCAGCTGTCTCTTAAACAAAATTCTCATTCAAGACAGACAGTATTCTGCCTTTTGCAAAATTAGTGTAAGCAACGAGCAACCAGTGTATCTGCTACACTAATTACATACCACTACCTACTATTTTAACCAAAGCAGAGCATATTTTTTGAGCATCCCAGAGTGATTCCATCCTAAACCAGCTGTCCAGCAATGTAGTGTTATTATCTCCTTATGCTGACACCAGCAGACTGCATTCCCAAAACAGGCTGCCCTACCCTTCTGCTTGCTCTTAAAAGTCATGCTGTCCTCCTTGTTTGATTAGCAAAAGTACATCTGTGGCCATCAGGTGAACTAGATAAAGAAACTGATTTGAATTAAAACTGAACCATGAAGAATGAGGAGAGAAGCTGGTTTTCACTTGGAGCAGTTTCTTCCCCCAGTTTGCTCTACGGACAGAGTAACATTTGAGCGATATGTGAACACTGTATGAACTAGCAGGCAAAAGGAAGAGGCCATCACTGTCTTTCTCAGTTGCATGCTGATTTAAAGCAAATCTTGAAGCAGAGTGCAAAACTACAAAAAAATTAATTACCCTGGAAAACTGTTTATTTTCCTTCCCACAGAGGAATCTCAATAACTAGCTTATATTTGATGCCAAACAATTAGATAGTTGAAGACTTTTGCACTGAGTGACCATAAATCATCTATTTAACTGCATATGAAGTGATTCTTTTGCAAACAAGCACATCCTCAAATTTGTTTCTATACAATCCTCTAGCCTTTTTAAAATATGACTCTTAAGTGTATCCTCATTCTTCCATAAGCCTTTTGATGAAAGTAAACATGCTTACAAATTTATAAAAAAATCCACAAGAATGCCAATTACAACAACAAATTACTTTCTTACTTCCTTCTGCCTCCTAATAGTACTGGAAAGAATTCCATACAGTGAAATTATAAGTTGTAGTTGTAAAAAATTGTTAAAACTGACAGAAGTGATTGCTGAAGTCATTTGAATAGCTTCTATTAAATGTTTCCTAAAAATGTGTCTATGTACAAACAGGTCAGTGTGCATTAGCATAGCTCAAAAAGAAGAGATTTTTTCCAAGCAAGACAGTTCTGAACGTAAAATTCTCAAAAAGTTCCATTTGAGAATGATTTCTGGGATGTTGGGTCTATGGTTTTTTACAGACCAGACTGACTGCCCACTTTTAATTACACCAAGATCTATTTAGCATGGCCACTTAGAAATTTCTTGTTAACCTGTCTGCTAACTTAAGAGCACATCTAGACGTTTAAATATGTAGAAACTTTTATTTCAATAAAATAATTCAATAATTGCAATGCAAAGTAATCCAGTGTATTTGGATATTTTAATTCTAGTATTAATTTATGGGGGAAAAAAAACCAATATAGAAAATACCTTTATTTTCAAAAGTTTTCAAATATTTTAAGACTATTTACTTCCTACTATATAGGTTGTATTTTTGGTCTTATAAAGTGAAAACTGACTAGATGACCAGCCTTAAAGGGTTAATACAAAATCTAATGAGTTCCTCACTTAAAGGCATCCCTCAGGGGTCAATATGGCTTAAGATCCTCACTAATGGCTTGGACAACAAAACAGAGCGTCCTCATCAAGTCTGAAATTGTATCAAATTCGTAGGAGCTAGCAAGATGCACCAGAAGGCAAGGCTGCTACAAAGGAGACGTGGGTTGTCAGGAACATGAGGTTCAGCACAGGCAAATTCTGAACTCTACCTTTGGGACAGATAAATCTCAGGTACCAGTAGAAGCTGGGGATGAATGTACTGACAGCAGCTTTGCTGTATGAGCACGAACCAGCAGTGAGCCCTTGCAGCAGCAAATGCCAACCATGCCCATGGATGTAAGCAAGCCCAGAGAGCAGGCTGGGATGATTATTCCCCTCTACTCAGCAATTGTGAGACCACACCTTAAGTGCCACGTCTAGTCTGGGGTTTTGCAGCACATGATGGTTTTGGAGTGAGTCTGGCAGAGGACAGCAAGACTGCCACAGGACTATGGCAAGGGAAAATCAATACAGCTGGGATGTTCAACTTTAGGAAGAATTCTTCTTGATGCCTTCACATACCTAATGTGACGTTCCAGAAGAGCAAAACCACACTTTCCCTGGAGGTCCATAGAGGTAGGATAAGAGGCAAAAGATACAAGACACAGCGAAGGAAATACTGAGTAAATGTTAAAGATATGAAAGTGATGACTGTAAAACTGTAGAACTAAAGGAGGTTGTGGAATCTCCAGCCTTGAAGACAATAAAAGATTTGACTGGGAATCTTACCAAAATAGGTTCTGGTTTGAGCAGGAGGTTGAATTAAATCATCTCTAGAGGTCCCTTTCAACATAAAACAAAATGATTGCATAGTTTTATTCTCAGTTCTAAAGTGATCCTGAAAGCTTGGTCAATTCTGAGTTAAACAGAATGAGCTTCAGACCTAACACAAGCATTCAGGTATTTTTGTTAAGAACATGGCCTGGCTACATACCATTTCACAGGTTCATTGGAGTAACTGGGCTGTAAACCAAAAAAATAATTAGATCTCACTCTTTAAAAAGTATTGGAAATTCAGTTTTATATTAAGAATTTCTCACAGCACACAGGACAAATTAAAAATCTAGGACTAAATTTCCTTTCACTTCTTAAAATCTGCAAAGATGATAAGAGAATATCTGGGGAAAACAGATACATCTTTCCTCCTTAAGAACAGCACTATTTCACTGTAGTATAAGTATCTATGTATCCAGATATTTGGGCATAAACTGCACTTTTTTTTTTTTTGATTCAGTGTGAAATCAGCAAAGGAATTCTTGTTTTCATTGATTCTACAGGCATGCAGACAACTTTGCTAACATGCAAATTGAATGGCAAAGATACTTGTTTCATTTTTTTACATTTAGACTTCAGGTTTTAGTGGCATTAGGAAAGCAAGAGGAAAATTAGCATCCCCAGAGCTGTTCATCTGCTTCGCTTTCTCTCACCACAACAGCAAGAAATGGAAGGAGCAAGATTAAAGCCCAGGGTATGGATATCATTTTAGAGCTATTCAAATACAGAGAAGCTAAATGATCATACCTCAGCTGCACACGCCTATTGCAACTCGTGTTTCACTTCCCAAATATACTGGGTTTAAAACAGAGCAGACTGCAGTTTTGATAACATCTGCTACAACAAATAACAGAAAAAAAAAAGAGTGTGAAGTCTGATGAATGTTTAAACAGAACATTTTTTATGGATCAGCTAAATCTTTTCTGCTTTTTAATTAAAAGTAAAGAAAATGGAACTTAATTATCCTGTAAAGATTAGCTTGTGGGCATCTTCCTGTAAATTACTTCTAATTGAAAGCAAATTGTCAAGTGACATTCAAAGTACTGTCCTTTAAAACACAGCTGTTCTATTGCTGATTTCAGTACATTACAGTGCTTTCTTGTTACAGTAAGGCATATTTGAATATTTTAACAATTTGACTGGTTTTGTATGGATTTCCATTTAGTATATCTTAATTACATTCCCTCCTCCAAAAATCGGAACTGGTTTTGTATGGATTTCCATTTAGTGTATCTTAATCACATTCCTCTCTCCAAAAATCAGAAGAAGTATCAGCTACCTTTTTGTACCAAATATCCTAAAGTCATCTCACTCCACCTTTTATTTTGAAGCTCAATGGTTATTCCCTGATTAGCATATGTCATGGGTAACTGGCTAGCAGCCTGCTACCTGAACCATTCATACTGCTGCAAGCCAATGCAACAGCAAAAAACATTTTAAATATTTGAAGCAACTTCAAGTAGTTTTACTAGATCAAATACAAACTGAAAGCTCATAATCTTTTTCTTTCAGCTATTTATAAATTCTTGGGATGGTATTTTATATAGTTTCATAGTAGAACATTATCAAACAGCAAGATAAAACTATGGTACATTAATATAAGTTTATCAAATATATTCAATCGCTTTGATAAACCACTTAAATGCGACTTATCATTCCATTTAGAACGGTAACCTCAACCCAAAAACCTGTTACTGCCTTTTATTAGATCTTCCTTAAAATGGCAAGATTTCATTTGGATGGATTAGGTTTCAGCCTTCTCCTT
The DNA here is from genome assembly GCF_017590135.1 of Pyrgilauda ruficollis. NCBI lineage: Eukaryota > Metazoa > Chordata > Aves > Passeriformes > Passeridae > Pyrgilauda > Pyrgilauda ruficollis. The sequence goes on along the minus strand of NW_024523822.1, from coordinate 10,766,422 downwards.
CTACTTCAGAAAAAGGTAATTTTACCCTACAGTCATAAAGCCAAAAATAAATAGTGATGAATTTCACAATTCTACAAAAAATTACCACAGCATTGGGCATTTCCAGTGTGACCCCTCAGTTTTTACAAGCTTTATTTTCTCCCAGACTCTGAATTTACACATTTCTCCACAGCACTGAAAATAGATTCTTAAAACTTTTTCATATCAAAGTGTAGTGCTTTCACAGCATTAGACTTGAAAAGCATGACTACAGCTGAGAGCTGGGTTAAGAAGGCAACGTGTTTGGACACATTTGTTTTAGACAGCAAGTATGTTTGCATATTAGAGCTGTGACATGACCAACTGCATGGCTCACAGCTGATGGTGGGCTTGAATCCGCACACACAGGAGAGGGTGAGCTGGAAGTGACTGCTCAGGGTATCACTTGTTTTTTCTCAGATCTAACTGCACATACAGCTTAGCCATTTTGTAAGGAAATGGTATCCCTGGGGACCTACCGCTTGTGAACCCTTCACAATGTTTCCCTTCCTCTTTTTATCTCCAGAATGTATGGCAAATGCATTGTGGCTCTCAGTCAAATTCAGACTCATGTGTGCTTCAAAGGGTTAATGTTTTCCACACTGGAAAGGTATTTATAAAGATGCTATGTCATCACTGGATTGGGGAGAAATTACTTCTCTTATTTTGTATAAAGTTGTAAATATTTATCTAAGATAATAAGAATAATTTTAAAACATGATTTTAATAAGATCTTAATTCTATTTGAATTCAGTATTTTTGGTTTCCTATCAGGCTATCAGGTATCTGAACAACTTAGTAAAAACTATTTTAAAAAAAAGTAAAAACCGGACAGGCAAATTTTTATTGTTTTTTGGTTTCTATTCCCCAAATTTCATGTGGTATTTGTTTTCTTCCACTTTAAGCAAGAATAATATGGGAAAGAAAATTATCTTGCATTATGTCTTAAAGGAAATGAGATGCATGGTTATTCTTATGTATTGTGGAAGTAAAATTGGAAAGATTATACCATATTCTGCACAAAATGCTTTGACATCCATAGGACATAAAGAACACCCCCTGCTCACTAGCAGCGGTTTTCAATCTCATCTGCAGGTTGCACTTGAAGAACATCCCACATGATCAGCAGCTGGTGTCAGCTCAAAGGACAGCTAATGTCCTCACAAACATTACATACTGTAAGTTCTGCAGTAGTCATCTACTACAACAAGACAAAGAACCATCAACTATTTGTTCTTTGATATTAAATTTCAAAATTTATGACACAGCAAAATAGATTAGTAGTGATTCTAAAGAACATTGGAAATGGAAACCACTAAAAATTTGCACAAGTAACACATTTAATACTTCTGTGAAATTACAACTCTGGGAGAGTTGATTTTGACATGGACTAATTACTGAGGCTCCTTATTGCTTCTGATATCTGGAGACAAACACATGTGCAACCAGGGCATGCCTCAGCAGCCTCATCAATACTATGAGCTATGCCAACAGACTGTCTGTAGGTGACTCGAATATATGCAGAATAGAGTACTGAAGCTGAGCCTACAAAGAATTAAAGATAATTACTCTGCTAAAATAATTCCTGAGAAGATCACCTCAAGTTAATATGCCCTTCTGACATTCCTCCTTCAACGTTCCATTTTTTCCCTCCTTTCTCAATGTGATATTTAGTGCAGTGCACCGACAGTGAAGATAGGAGGAAGCAGAAGCTGAACTTCTTGACTTTACCAACCAGCATTTTTTATGTTTTAATTTAAAATATCTTGTTGGTTTCTGCAGTAATATTCCACAAAATCCTTCTGCAAGATTGCTGTCATTTACTTTTGTTCCGGCATCTATCATGAAGAGAAGACAGGAAACTGATAATGAACATTAAAGGTTGTCAGAAAGTTCATTGGAAGTCCTTCTAGGATTTCAGGTGAAGTATCATTTCTTAAGAGAAGCTAAAACAAATATTAATCAAAAAACAACCCAAAAACCTCCAAAACAGAACAAAAACAAACAAACAAAAATGCCCATACAACAACAACAAAGCCACAAAAACCAAGCAAACAACATCAAAAAAATCCACACACATGTCAAGAAAGACCACTGTGCCTGTCATTGAATCTCAGGTACTCCCAGCAAAAAAGGGACTTAATAATTTTTTAAAAATTTACAAATCATTCAAATCTTGTGGAGGAGGTGAGGTATTAATAAAAGACTCTCCGAACATGTACCATCACTCAAAGTAACAGAGCAAACTGGTACACAAATGGTACCAAATGGTGTACATAACCATAGCCAAATGTGCCCTCAAAATTCTTGAAGAGTTTTCTTGCAAAAAATACAACACAGGATTCAAATTTCCTTTCTCTGTGATAAGCATGATGCATCCTGCCACCACTATTTAAACCTTTCCCAATGGGCACACCATCCCTTTTCCATCATGAAAAAATGGAAATAGAAAATGTAAAATATTTTAAACTAAATTCAAACTTTAGATTTTAAACTCCTATGGCAATTTGTCTACAACCAAATTATATCCATTATGGAAAATTTGTTTACTTTTTTTTTATTACATTCAGGGCCAACAATAAATCGGACAGCACAGCCTCATCTTTCACACATAGATGCTTATTCAGTGAGGAGCAGGTAAACCCCACAGATCTACCTCCCTAGTATTGACCCTTCCTTCTCACTGAAGATGACAAATTTATGGTTATTTCTTCCCTTTCCACAGGGGGTTCTTTAGTGTGGATATAAATCCAACTATAAAAATATTAATAATTATATTACTATCATTAGAGTCACTATAATTCTTATACATTACTTGAATTACAATGCTATTTTAAGAACATTCACAGACTTATAAAATCATGAAATTATTTTCCCTCTTTCATTAAATGGAAACAGATTCTTTATGACATTACAGTATTTCCAGAGTGATGTCACTGTGATGAAGAAGAGTATCACCAGACATGGGTGGGTAGGCAGCTTGAAGATATCACAGGTCCTGTAAGCCAAGCTCCAGGACTGACCTACAAGGTACAGCACATTTGGCCATACAGCTCTATCTGCTGCTCCCATTTTGTTTGAAAGAAACAATTGAGGCCTTTGATCTCTGCAAAAAGCATCAGATTTTTAAAAGGCAGACTTTTAAATATTTTCCACAGTTCCTCCTATCCAGACATCAAAAAGCCAGAAACCACAAGTAGAAGCAACATAGAGTTTCCAAAGGTGAAGCAGGTCATTTCAATGAGTGTAAAAGTTTTCATAAACAAAAGGTAGAGACTAAATCCAAGAACTTTCTTCGGTTCTGTGGATCTGGTCTTTCAGACCGTATTTCTGGTGTATCAATCCTGCCTAAGACACTAGTACAGCACTGAGGAATGAGTAAGCCTTAAATACCTTTTTTGAAAGGTCATTGGACTCACTGTATCATATCCAAAAAATGCACTGATAAACAATTCCACATACAATTCTACTCCTAACTAAAATGAAGCCTTCAAATTAGGGCATGTCTACTGAAATTTGGTATCCCACATATAACTAGGATATAAATACTAATAAACAAAATTACTCAAGATTCTGTAGTAGAGGGGGAAAGAGGGTGAAAATTGCCCCCCAAATCAAACTCAAAATGCAATTAAGACATAAAAAATCATGATACTTCTCTTAGTTTCTTCAGAGTAGGCTCTCTGGAATCCTCCTATTAATCCTCCATGGAGGAACACACACATACATGCAGGCTATTTCTGACATGTCTAATTTCTTGATTTGAAAAATGGGAGATAAAATTGCTCATACACAAGGATGAACACTTACTCCTTATCCTATGGGAATTCATGAGAAGATGTTTCCCTGGGGGACTTCATGGAAATGAGAATATTTGAGAAAAATTTAATGTCAGTTTGAATTATTATATACATTCAAGATTTACACACAGAAAGTTCAGTAAACTTTTTTTTATCCTGAAATACCAATCTCTTCAATTATTTTTAAATAACATTTTTCATCTGACTTTTATGCATGAGATGGATACAGAGAAAAAATAGATTCCTTACATATATTACAATACTTAAAAGTCCACTTTTATTTAAAAACTGAAAGGCAGTCATATCATATTCTAGTACCTGAGATAGCTATGTCTTATCTGCATCCTGATATTTATATCATTACATCATTTACATTATTATTATTAGGTACCCAACACAATGTAACAACATAGCACAAACTATTGACATGTTTGGAAAGTGATGATCTTTGCTACAGAGGAAAGCAAAAGCTCTCAAGTAAGATCTTCAGCAAATAAAAGCATATTGATATCAAATAAAATATAGCAACATTTTTTTTATTTTTTATATGTTCATATTTTTCATATGTTTAGTTTAAGAGGTGTTTTTAAACATGATCCATGATTTCAGGATAGTCTCTGTAAAAGTCATCATAATTAATTTTAATGTAGCATTAAATGGAAATTTAAATAGGATGGGTAGAGATAATCTGAAATTCACATTATCCTCCACAAAGTCTTCTACTCTACAGAAACCTGGAACAGACCACTACAAGAGATTTGTACCCAACAAATTCTTGCATTTTCACATCTACGCCTGCACTGCAGAGATTTTCCTATACCTACCTTCCAAGGACAAAAGGAGTAACAGGCTGCAGTATGACTAGTTATATATTAATTCTCAGACTTGAGGCTGAAAGACTAGGATGTGCCTCACATGGGCTCTGGGGGATCCCACTCTAACTTTCACAAATTGCCAAACAGTGCTTCTTCCTTGATCATATCTCTCAGTTACAAAATCAAAATAAAAATTTAGCCATCTGAAATAAAAAATTTTTATCAGAATTCTTCCATGTCAGTTTTGCAATACCTCTGGAAATTACTGAGCATTCGAGCACATTAACAAAAAGTAAAATTATTTGGGTTAGACATGCTTCCTGAGGTACTACTAACTTCAAAAAGTTTGTGTTATCATATTACCTTTATTATAGGTCTGTGTCTGCTGTTTATGGTATCAAGTTTAAACACGTAAACCACTATTTAGACAGATACTCCCCATAGCTTTATTCACACAGAGGGGCTGCCTTAAGAATATTCTTTTCAAAAATAGAAGTTTTCACATAATTCACCATTCAGACTGGAGTATGACTCATGGGCTATGAGAACAAACAGATGCATCCAACACTCAAAAAACCACATGGGAATTCCTCCTGTCTTGGAAGATGGCTTTACATTCATGGACAAAATTTTATGTTCTCCTTCTAGCAATGCAAAAGTACTTACTATTTTTTCACAATCTTTGAGAACAAGCATATGAAATTATATAAATCACACCAATTCACTGTGTGTGTGAATACACAAATACAACATAAAAATTATAATTTCTTCCCAGATTATGCAAATTACATAAATTCTGAGTTTTTAACAATGCACGAGGCTGCTTTCCATCCCATTTCACCTTCTTCCAAAACTACATTATTTTAGAAATTTTTATCTGTAAATATCAACAAGTAACTTCCCTTTAGAAAGATTTTAGGCAAAGAAAATCATGAAAAAAATTGCATTTAGTTTATAAGTTTCTTCCTTTTATGATTAATTTAGAAAAAAATATTCAGGTTTTGTAATTATTTCTATTTTTTCTTCTAACAAAAGAAGTTGCTAGATTTATCTAAGTTCTTATATACTATGTTGATCAACAATTTAAATCTATTCCCAAAATGTAAGCAGGTAACAATCGCAATCTCAAACATTACCTGCTATTGTTCTAAGTGATCACATAAAATAGAATGTAACTGACTTCTCCAAAGTCTGAGTTCTCTAAGCTTTCTCTATCTTCATGAGTACAGTGACAGCTTAAGTAGGACATTTTAATATATAAGAACAGTGTTGAAAGACAAAAAAAAAAAATCATTAAATAATTACACAAACACTCAGTAACTCCAAACTAACATGCAATAACCAGTCATCCTTCCATAGAAGTGGGAACACATAAAATGCAAAAAAGTTCAAAATTGGTATCTACCTTGAAAGTATGAAGTGCTTGTAGCAGAAGGATCACATTAAAAAAGAATGAAAATAAATGGATAGACTGTGCTGCATGTCCCAGCGTGTTGTTCTGGGTTCCAAAGACTAAAAAAAATATCCACAACACTCACAAAAAAAAAAAAAAAAAAAAAAAAACACAACAAAAAAAAAAAAAAAATAAAAAAAAAAAAAAAAAAAAAAAAAAACCCAAAAAAAAAAAAAAAAAAAACCAAACAAAAAACCAAACCAAACCAAAAAAAGAAACAAAAACACCAATAAATGAAACCAAACAAACAAAAAAAAAAAAAAAAAAACCAAACAAAAAACCAAACCAAACCAAAAAAAGAAACAAAAACACCAACAAATGAAACCAAACAAACAAACAAAAAAAAAAAGCCCCGAAAAACCTATACACACTTCAGAGTTCAACACTGATCTGACTACTAGTCTGATTTTTGGGCGCCTGTTTGCAGATGCGGTAGAGTTATCAATCCAAGCAGACACACAATCCGGGTCCAATGTCACTTCTCCTCATTATGTTAATAGTTAATACATGCAAATGAAAACACTCTAGCAATTTGATTTCTTTGAAGATAGTTTGCATATTGTCTTAGCCATAATGACTGTACACTTCTCTCAGCCTCGATTTATGCAAGGGTAGTTTAGTTCATTTTTATCAGCTCAAGTTCATTTTGGCTGCTACTGGAATGTATGTGTGTGTTTCTTTTTTACCTTTCACCTAATTACCATTCAGGTACCATAAGCAGATTTTTCATGCTATTGGTGTTTTTCTTAATTAAGAAACAAATGAATTCTCCCTAGCAAAAAAGATGGAACAACAGAGTAAGATGCCAGAGGCTGATGTTCTGCTTCTTAATTGAAGCTGCTTCATTGTTAGGTGTCTGTTATGAGGGGGCAGAAGTGTCAGGAGTTTATTGTGAATAGTATAAAAATAAAAGTATAAATAGTACTTTAAAAATTACAAATTAATACAGAAATATATTTTTTACAGGCATAACTCAACTACACTGTTCTTCCTTCCTTTAGGAGAATAGGCTCTTTAAGTGTAAATTATTCTTCCCATACGGAAACCCCCAGGTTCTAATCCCAGCCCAGAGTGAATTCCTTTTTTTTTCCTTTGTCTATTATCTGCACCCTGCTTGTGTGCTCACGTTGTTCAGTTAAGGAGGTACCTGAATTTACCAGTGAGAATAATTTTGTTACTTTTCGTTCATCCTTTCAGCAAAATAAGTCTTTCTTGCTCTCTCTCACTCCCTCATCCCCTCCCACCCCATACCCCATGAGTCTCCATTTCTAAGTCATGCTTTTTGCTTCCTTTCAGGGCTAGCTTTTCCCATGCACTAAAAACACCACCACCACTAACAACTGTAAGAAATTCAAGACAGTAGGCTAGGCAGGACAATCTTCCTTCACTGCAGTTTTACAAGAAATTTGGAACTTCTAAGCATCAAGTTCTAGGAATGTTGCATTCTTCTTTCAACACACTCAACATCTTCTTTGGACATCTTTTAAGGGTCACATCACCCTAAACCACATGGCTCATGTCACAGGAGTAAATTGGGATTTGAGTACTGATGCTGAGAAATCATTTGGTTTTAGAGTTTGAAACTGCAACACATGATTAAACACCAGCATTAGCCCCACAGCGCAAATGCAGAGACCACCGCTAACATCAGTTCGTAATAAGTATACAATAGTTGTGCAAAAAAACCAGAAATCAAATATCTGACAAAGACTAAATCCTACCACTCCTTACACACACAATCTCTGTTTTAATAGGAATTATAGGAATGTAAGAACTACAAAAGCAGTATCTCCCTGCACACTCAAGAAATTAACTCACTTTTCTATTGAGACATTTTCCCATTAAGTTAAAGGGGAACTGCAGGAAAACAATAAAAACGAAAAATATTTTTTTTAGTACAGTATTACCACAGATCAATTCTGAAATAATTCAGATCACACTGAAATGAAGCATTGCATACTGTCTTGAAGACATACAAATCAGTCTGTTACCAACTGAAACTGATCTACTATAGCAAATCTTTCTATATTTTCTCCATCTGCTTTGATCCATGGTTTTGGACACAAAAGGTATATAAAATATATTTTCTTTTTAATCAATACAAATAATGCAAAGGATTTAATCAATATGAACACTAAACTTATATACCTGTTGATGTAAACTATGCGTCATAAGGCAGTAATATTTTTAAATATACATTTGAATGGAAACTACAGAAATGTGTGAGAAAGACTTTTTCCTCCCACTTCCTTCCTTTGCCCATTCACTGGAGGTTGATTTCTTTTCTCCCAGCAGAGAAAGCTCGATCCAACACATAAAGAAATGTAACACTATAAGGCTTCTATTTATAAATCTTTCCTTTTCCAAAGAAAAACAGTACAATTTCAGCTTTTTTTCTTCTTAAAATATACAAAAGATGCCAAACACTATGAAGAAAGCAAAGATTCAGTTTTGCTCATTTTTCTACTGATTTTACATATGCAATTCCTTGAGCTTGACTGTTATTTTACAGCATTTTCAGTAAGACAGAAACGAAACCTCCTGTCAGTAGTTTAATTTCACACAGAGCTGTAATCACCGCTCATAAGGGGGGGAAAAAAAAAAAAACACCTCCGCTGGTAGTCTCCATACAGCAAAAAACCTCAGCTCTTCACCGACTGGACTCACTTTTTCTGCATCTCTGCTGCAGTCTGAACTTCATTTTTCCTCTCAATCAGTCTCTGACCTCCTCACATGGTGTCCCTGCCAAATTCTTGGCATTGGAAGTGAGGGGGAAGAGGCCATACCATAAGCGTGTTGATAATGAGGAGATAGAAATAGAAAACCAGCTGGATTGTCCTAATAAAGTATGTCTGGGATTCAGAGACACAACAACTCCCTGTTCAGGTCACTGTTCAGCATTTTAACCCTTTGCATTCCGGACTGACCTTTCACTGATCTCCACTAATTTATTAAATTAACATTTAATATGAAATTGTTCTTGAAAAACTCACTTTGATTTCAATGAAACCTATGACCTGCTTCCATCTAACTGTATTTTAATTATGTCATTTTCACCTGCAACATGCAAGTGAGTCCTGAAAGAATTTTTGCTCATTTCTTTTCTCTTTTTCGGTATCTTAAAATTGCCTATACTGTCGTATTTGATCTCTGTTCTTTTGATGAAGTATGTCTTGGTTCACTGATGCAATTTAAGAGCTTTCTAAATCTCTAATGTAAAAAAAAATATTGTTTTCTCTTTACATCAATTATTAAGCACTGGACATAAAACTTAGTTCTAAGAAATCCCTATTTAAGCTGATTTGATTCCATCTTTAGAGTATCTATCTTTAACACACTCCAGGAGTTCCCCACACCGTCCTCATATTCATTTACAGTAGTGATAAGGCCTTCATGAGGACACAAATCAAGAAAGGAGGAAAATAAATGTTGTAGTTTTGGTTTTGCTTCTTAGTCACACTTCATATCTTTTCACAGAGCACTATCAAGCAAAAAGGGCAAAAACCCAATGCCATCAAAGTCATAAACAGTGTGGTTAAAAAGCCTTTTACTATTCAGTTTACTTGCTCTTCCTATATTCATTCTCCAGTGACTCCAGTGTGTTATGGTCACATAACACAACCATAGAATGCTAGATATAACACAACTATGAAGGAGAATCCTCAATTTCTTGAAAAGTTGCCACCATTTCCAGTATGGCATAGCTTCAGCATTTTTGCTGAAAAATTTTAGTTACTCATTTAGAAAAGTATTCTTGAATTATTTATAGAAATGCTGACTCTAAAATTGTTATTTTCCAGCTGTTATGAGACAGCGGTACTATAACTAACCTCAAAAAAATTACAAAACAAAACAAACCCCACTTGAAAAACAGCTACGTTACCTGAAAGGGATTATTTTTCATTCTGGGTATATTTTTCAAAAAAGGGAAATAATAGTTACCTTGCAGACAATGAAACAAATTTATGTCTTACTGCTTACCACTAATGAAGAAGATCCAACAAAACAGTGATAATCAATTTTTAGAGAAGCATTTCATGAAAGCTAAGATGTACAAATATGAAACAGTAGTTGTTCCTTCAATACTAGCCAGCAGAACACTGAGATACCCATTTTACATTTATTTCTATTTATTGGCAACTTTGGAAAGTGCTTTGGAGGTCAAGTGGGATTATTGCGAAATAGTGTCTTTTTCCAAATTTACCATGTCCAAATTTACACCATTTACACGTGACAATCACTAACTTCTTCCCATTTGCCTGGTGTAACAAGTGTGTGTGTAAATTTGAGCCTGAATACTCCATATAGTGAATCCCTAAAGGGCCGCATGGCACTACTTTTAGGTAATTTCTGTTAACCCAGCAAACTACCAGCCCTTGGAATCAATAGGTAGACTGCTATATAGGCAGACCAGCTATACATACATATATAAAATATCTATTTGTTTCTTATGTATGTATATATTTATGAGAATGTAAATGTCAAAGACTCATCCATCTCTTATTGGGCCTGGTTTTTCATTATTAAAATCATGTGATCAAGGCAAGAGATTCTGTCTTCCTTTTAATTAAGAGGTATTTCTAACATTAGCAAGCTCTATCGTAGAGGTGAGTAAGGTTAAAGTAAAGAAAAAACTGTACTTCATCATGAAAATAGGTCACAAATGCCCTGGGTTCTATTCCAGGCTTTACCATTACCTGCCTGATAAATAATCTCCAGACTCTGATTTAAAAGTTTTGCCAAAAACTGAGTAATGATACTGGTTGTCCTTCCAACAGGAAAAATCCAAAGGATCAAACTATTACTTACCAAATTTTAAGAGAACATGACAGAAGTACAAAGAAATCCCATACTGAAATGCAACAAACTCTGTCTACAAATTCTACCTACAAGTTACTCTCGATTACTAACCAAGAGCACAAACAGCAACCTGTAAATGAGTCTCCATTAGTAGAGGATATATGGCTTTGACATTGCTGCTTGGTAGTTTTCTTTTAACACCAAAAAGGACCCAGGAAAAATGAAAACATGATCCATGTGTTCTTAGAAATTTTTGGTCTACAGACTATGGAATATATATTCTGTTATTCTGAAAAAATATAATTCCTATAGCAAGGTTACAGAGGTTGTATTTCAAAGGGAGTCCATCACAGTAAAACCCAACTGTTTTACTTCAACAGAGATTAAGTAATTATTATCAGATAAGTAACTTCCATCAGATATGAGGGATGAACCACTCAGACAATCAAAATGCAAAAAAAAAAAAAAAAAAGGGAATGGCACAATAATCTAAATACGTATTTTCTGCTATATGCAGGTTATCACAGGCATAACACCTTGCCATTACATGAACTCACAATGAGAACAAGCAGTGCATCATTAATGTGCAACACAAAATGGAATTCAAACATCCATTCCATATACTTCACTAATAAAGTACTACTTTATACAAAATGCAGAACACTTAACACACTCTCCTGAAGTTCCTCTAACAAGATGATTAATTAGGCAACAAAACAGACATCAGGGTGCCCCCAGTTTTTCTTAACATTTTACATACAAATGCAATCACATAATTCAAGTATCAAAATATATTTGAATGTATAATCTATGAAAGTTGTCAACAATTATGCCTTACAGATTTTCAGTGATCCTGAACATAGTACAAACAAGTTCTAAACTCTTGCTTACCTCCCGAAAGAAGAAAGAAAAAGAAAGGGGGGGGAAGGTATTATGATGTACTAAATTCCCTGGATTCAGTAATTTATTTCTCTTTACCCACGAATGAACAAACAATACTTCATTCTTCATGATACTTCCTGTTCTAGGAAGAGATCGAATTCACACCAATTTTTTGAGGTTTTTCTCATGTTTTACAGCTTTCAAGTCATCCACACAATACTGAAATCTAATACAAACAAGTAAGAACACAACAGCAAATATTCAACACGCTACATGAAAACAACTAAAAGCTAAAGCAGGACTTTTTGTGAAAAGCTTAAAAACAATAAAATAAAAACAGATTATCACATATGGGCAAAATATCATTCTCTGAATAATTCAATCAAAGCTAAACTAACTGTTGTGTGATAGCTCAGTTCCCATAAATATATTTTATTGTCACTCATATTTTGTTTCTCAAAAGGCTAAGAGAAAACATCATCATTCACTTCCATGCACAACTTTACCTCTGCCAGTCTATGTATCTTTTCCTTATAAAGGTAATTTACAGAAATTCAAAATCCTTCTTTTACAATCCTGTTTTGTATTACTTCTATTAGCAAAATTATTCATGATCTCTATAAATGCAGTTCAGTTTTGCATAATATGCCTGGTTTCTTTCTAATGTTATACTATTATACATTCTGATATATTATAAATTAGAGCTACATAAAGAAAGCACGTAGGCATAAATTGAAGATACATGATCCTTAAGGTGGAAAAACCCCCACCAGACTTGGCACTGGACATTTTTGTTTGCTGTTTTAAGAAAAATTTGTCTGGGCATAATAGTCTGTACAAAAATGACTGGCATCTTAAAATCACTCAGAATGTAAAATATCTGATATGAATGAAAGAGAAACCGGTTTTGGCGGAGCAGTTAAAAATTTCAAACCTTAGGATAACAAGCTAGGGAAAATAAATTGCGTACTATTGTGCCCATAACTGCATAACATTAAAACTTAAGACACAGAACTTATTTCCAGGACAAAAGTCCACAGCACTAGCAGCAGCTTAATAAGACAAGCATGGCAAACTCTTTGACTTTGGAGGTTTGGTAGCTCCCCCTACACAATCTGGCTACAAGAAAGTAAGATTTTAACTAGAAATGAAATACTTCTGCAGGTCTTCTGGAAGACAGAAAGGAAAACCTTCCAAGAGCTACACTTGCTATGGTAACACCCATGAACATGCAAGGTATATAATGCATTTCTATTACACACACATGGAAATTTCCAACAAAAGTAGGAGAACATTGTAACTTATCGACAGAACAAGGCATGAAAGAATCTAAGAATTTAGATGCTACTCCTGACAGCACTAGTTAGGGCATCTTAACTGATGTCAACAAGAGTTATAGGTGTTGAGAATTCCAAAAAAAACCCAACAAACAAACAACAACAACAAAAATGCCCATGGATTGAGAAGCATGGACTGACCACATTAGGAAACCTAAAGCATAAGCTTTCATTTTTGTATTGCAGAAATAGAGGCACTATTTCCCAGAGTTTGCCCATTTACAGGGGTTTGTTTAAGCATGCAAGATCACTCAAAAAATTTAAAAATAATTACTTCCTAATTTGAAACTACTTATTTATGACTATTATTTTCTTTACCCTCAATGTTACTCTTTTCAAACAAAATAAGTGTTTTATGCTAAACTGTTAATATACATCAATTTCAGCCCCAATTCACATTAATTCTTACATACATTGAAATATATATATACATAAGTTTATTTAAATAAGGATGATTATAACAGATTCTTAAAAAATCTATTGTTTCAAGTAATTCTTAAGTTCAAATTATTAGTCAAAACACTTCCATACAAGCAGAAACACAAAACTTTCTATTTAGGTTGTGATCATTACTTTTAAGAGTGGGGTTTTTTCTTACATGACCTGCTACAAAGACAGTTATTTAAATAATTTCTTGCAAATATGAAATGCCATCGAAGAATCATGTATTAGTTTAGCGTTCAGCTCACCACACATAACAGTGAAGCCTCTAAAAAGATGCCAAATTATACCATCTGCATCTTGGTACTTTTAGTAACAAGAACATCTGCCCACTAAGAAATGAATAAAGACTAGCAAACTGATTGCAAAGCATTTAAAAATGTTTTTCATATAACAAATCAATATTTTAATAATAAATGTGATTAGTCTTCACCCATTATTTTCTTATGTTTTATAACATCCCTGCAAACAAAATTAATATCTATACACAATTCAGGACACTAGTAAAAAGTATTTTGGGAGAATGTGGGACTAGATTAACATAAAATCATACCAGTTAAAATACAAGCCAAAACTACAATTATTTCCCTGATGGCACCACATCCATATTCTCAAAACATTTTTTTGTAAATGCAAAAGTGGGTTTTCATTTACAAAAACAAGTACATTTGTGCAAAATGGGTGTTATTCTTCTTCTAAACTAGTATTGCTGGTGCACAAATCACTCTCAAGATTTGAAAGAAAGAATTTACACATAGCAAGAGTAACACACCAAATATTTTTTTTTCTCATTTGTTTTATAATGTAAAAGCCATAGCTTCAAATGCAATGCTTTGCTGACGATGCTGAAAAACAAATTTAACCAGAAGTTGCGGCATAATAATGCCCTACCTTAAGCTGACCTTTCTTGACAGTGAAAACTTCTGAACCAATAGTCAAAGAACCTCGAAATGAATGTCAGACTGATCAGACCAGTCACAACAACCCCAAAGCACACTCCCACTAAAATGAGATTTTCTAAGCTGCAGGACTAATCATAAAATTACACAGTGTAGCTGGTCTAAGCAGCTGATTGTTACTCTTCATTTACAAGAACTGCTGATCTTGATTATTTTGGCAATACTAATTTGTCTTCCCTTTTTGATTTACCAACCCAAATTTTCCTCTAAGTATAACTAAATGGGTCTCAGTTGTATAGTCTAGAGGTATAAAATTCCCAAAGAGCCAACAAATAGGCTACCATCCTGGTCAAACCCAAGCATTATACTTTGAAGAAAACTCTAATAAAGCTCTCTTCATTTATATTAAGCAGATAATTATATCTTGAAAAACTCCAGTACAAGATGTTCAAAAAAGAACTACTTATTCTGTGATGCAACATGTTTGTCAAAGAAACACCCCCAAAAATCTAAACCCTATGTTCAAATTATCATAGGTTGCTACAGCTTATTTCAGACCATTTGTATTAATACTGTGAGAGATATAATAATGTCAGCATAATAATGAATGAAAACACAGCTCTGATGCCAAAGGGATGGACCACAATATAAATAATACTGGAGAAGCTCTTAAACACGTACAGAGTCTTGTCATATCTGCATTCGAAATAATTCTCTAAGCCTTGAGTTCTGTATTTTAAAACATGTCTTTAACATACACCTCAAAAGAGGTGTACAAAAACAGCCAGGATAAAACTGTATATTTCTTGGAAAAGATCTTTTGTTTAATTATTATTTCTTAAATGAAGCCAGTCACTAGAGATTAGAAACAAAGAAAACAACCTTTCTTGGAATATAACTAATCAGTGTTCAAATGACCACCAGTTCACCTGCACTGATCACTTATTACTGGTAACACTCCAGGTTACACTACAGGTTCTTTCATACTGCATTCCAGCTATACTATCAGCAATACAGCACCTTGCAGAATTCATCTTACTGATATTAAGTCAGCAGCATTAGCTGAGACCCAACTGTCCTTTGGAGATGTGACCCTTAAAACTCAGAGAAAAGCGATACATTTTAAAGGATTTCTAGAGAGCATCAAACCGTCCAAAAACCTAAATTCAAATCCAAGCTGTCCAAATTCCAATTCTGTGGCAGTTGTACACATTTTCATGGCCGTCTTGAAAATCTTTTTCATTCCAAAGATATTATGTCTTGATTTTCATTTACACATTTTCTCTCCTTCTGTGACTATAACAGAGAGTGCTAATTGTAAATGTGTTCTGAAAGAAATGCCCACAGAAACCCTCATAAACACTCAGGCAGTCATGGTATGGTCATAGATTGATAAATTACCTCCAGTTCACAAAAACGCACTTCATATAAATTTATTTTAATTATATTTAAGTAGAAAATGCTAATTGTTCTTAATCTAGTGAAAAATACATACTTGTATAATTAAGGTACAAGGTGCTATCCTCTACGTAATGGGTCACAGAATCACAATATTTCACAAACTGAAATTAATTTATCCACAATGTTTCATTACAAAATATAATGTTTCATCTCAAAATATAAGTAACATAAAAATCACTGCAGCTGCAGTAAAAAATCTACTGTGGAAACCACATTTTCAAAGTCAGACTTCATAAATCATTTAATGCTATAAACTATGATTCTTCAAGCAAATACAGAAATTGAACAGCAAAAATGTTTTTTCTCTAATTCACTGGTCCAACAGGTATACTTCCTCTGTTTTCATTCCTTTCTCTCTTAAAGTCTTTCGTATTTTTGTATTAATACTGACCAGATTACTTGGCCTTTCAATGGACCATGGAAAGTTAAGTCTCGTAACTAAAGAAAATCTTAATCCAATACCCCACCTTGTGGGAACCCAGCACTGCCTGACACTGTACAGAAACTGACCTTTTTGTCCTTCAGACTTGCCTACCAGGCCCCATCTTCTATCGCAAAAGCCAAATCATCTGATCCCAAACTAACTGTCAACTGCTTGTGATGGTGGGGAAGCCAGACATCAATCAATCAGTTTTTATCAGAGCCACTCTTCGTTTTTCTGTTGTGCTCATCTTATCATCTGACCCAGTTGTAGCCCTGACTTCAGAAGCTTAAGTAACTTGATGACAAAATATGCGTCTGTTTGTCCAAGATGCACATTGTTAAGGAGTGTGCTTGTATTTTTAGCAACTAGCTAATATTTTTTCCAGATAAACTGTCAAATATTTAAGATTTTTTTTTTTCCCGTTCTTAAGTTTCCTAGTGTTCACTGAAATACCACAATGCATTTTTGGAACAACTATCAAGCAAGTTCAGGTTTTGGTTGGTTTTGCTGTTTGTTTGGTTTTTTTTTTTTTTTTACTAGAAATATATATGCATTTTTATTAAAAAATTAGGCAGGTTCCTTACTAATTTAAGCTAGCTGGGAGCCAAGGGCCTCTCAGAGGTACTGCATCCTATTCACATACACACTGCTATTCAATTGTACTTCAGTATTTTTCATGTGAATATAGATTATTGACGCATTTAAACCACTCCAAAAATCAGTACCTCTAGGGACACACAGATTTTCTCTTCTGCATCCTACAAAACTAGAGCATTTTGTCTACACTTGCTCTGAAATGGATGAAGTACAATTAGCAGATACAATACTCAAAAACCAGTATGATTGAAAGCTTCCAAAATGATCTGTTACTGCTTCCAGAAGCCTTTTCATACATATTTATTAGTGAATTCTGTATCATGAGAGGGAGGGAGGGAGCAGAGACAGGTTTTTTGAGGGTTTTATTTAGAAAAACTACTGCTACTTCAGCTTTGGTAATTTTACCACTATTTTCATTGGTTTAACAATTGTGTCCTACTTTGATGCATCAGTTACAGAATGTTCATTTTCTTTGCATAAAGCTATATAAAATGTTTAACAAAAATCCTTGCTGTACTTCTTCAAAACTTCAGAGAAGGGGTCTTTATTGCCATCTAATATGAAGCCTTCATTTGAAAATGAAAAGTGAAGGCATCTATAGGTATCTGTAGAATATATACAAAATTTCAAGTAGACCTGACAGTGGCCTTGCAAATTCTTTCACAATATCTTATAAATATTAACTCAGACATTCAATAACAAAAATAAAATCAAGTCTCAAATAGCAGGGTTCTAGTGATGATCCCAATTACATGAGTGAAACACACCACTCCTTTGAGGCTTGTGCTGCAACTAGAAAAGTAAAAAATAAGAACACCCTGTACAGAATTTCTTGTCAGCCTAATGAACACCTCCATGTATCACCGTAAAAATTGTTTTCAAGATTATTCCATTTCAGTAGAGAAAATCTTTACAGACACACAGAAAGACTTCTCTCATCATATTTGAGTCTATGAGGAATTTCTTAATTTACAGTAGAATTCATTCCATTCTCATTAAAAATCATTTTTCAATACTAATTGCAAGTATATTTAGAAAGTAATTATCTTTTTATATATAACTTTTGCCACAATAGTTGACTTTTACTTCTCAGATAATATGAAAAGGAACATGTATAGCACAGGAGACAAAACACGAATCATGGAATTCCTTTGAACATAAAGAAAACACTTCATTTAAACTTAGTCTCTATTCTACTCTACATTCTAATTTTACGTGCTCCAAACTGTTAGATACCATTTGTGGTCGAGGGTATTTTTAAGCTCCAATCCTATAAACATTTCACATTCATTTTAAGTATTATCAACAGGACTGCTTCTATGAATGAAGTTAAAGATTGTAAGTTTCTCATATATTTATACCTTCCAAAAAAGCATTAGGTGGAGAGGAAACCCAGTAACACGGGAAATGCTGCACTATTTTACTGCAGTTAGCGTCAGATCTTTATTATTTGGAGAGAAAAAATGGAAAAGTATAAAAATCAAGATTTTTACTGTCCTCTGCTACAGTGAATCTAAGCTAAAAGGACTGAGTACAGTAAAAACAGCGTGTGACATGCAGTTGTATCAGCTAATCAGTCTGAAAGCTTCAGTTTCTGGAAGAATAAAGCAACATCACTCTAATTCACTTATGTGAGTGCAAAGAGTAATGGATACGAAGAGTTTATAAAGATATGTCAGAGTAACTCACTAATTGCTAAAGCATTGTTATTTTTGATACTCTCTTACTAAATTATATTCACACTGTAAAATTATTGTAATTTAACAAACCTTGATTATAAAAGTTTTATGAAACAGTATGGTGGTAATCAAAAAATAAGAAAGCTCAGGTCCCACTCCAGTTTTATTTACACACTCAGACTTAAGAAATTGAATGAATACAAAAAAAAAAAGACTGAAGAGACAAATAAGCCTTGCAACCAGTTAGCTCTATAAATATAAAAGGTTTCTGATGATAAATATATCACCACACTCACTAAACATGTTTTCAAATCCTAGCTAGTTCTTAAAAATATAAATAAAATACTCGCATTTACAAAGACTGACAATGTTATATAACACCCTTTCTCAACACAGGAAACATGAGCTATGAAAAATGAAAAGATAGATGGAAAATAATGAGGATAAAATTTATTCAGTATCTGTAACAGAGAAATGGGAACATTTTTTGTTTATTACAGTTTTTAACTTACACAAACTAATTTCAATGTTATGTTTACACAAACAATACCAGGAGCTATTAAAATACACAGATGATTATATAACATTTATATCAAACTAGATCCCTTTTTCTTTTTCAAAAAAGAAAAGGCTACTGTGACAACTGCCTGCATCTGCTACCAACTCATGATCACACAACCCTTTCAAAGCATTAGATAAAACTGAATAATCAATGAGAAATGTCAATACCGAAAAGTGATTCCTTCTGCAGTGTAAGTTTTATGTAAGTGTTTGAGTTTTGGCTGGTTAGTTTATTTCATAATTTTTGTAAGGACTCTTCTTCAATACTGGAAATATACTGAATTGATCTTATTGCATTTGGGATTTCCTAAAACAATATTTAGCTGCATCAGGAAAACACAGAATTTTTGTTATTTCACACACCAGGAATTAAAAACAATACATAAATATTATCTAGAAGGCAAAAATATTGATACTCTTCATCTATATACATCTTGATCTGTATTTCATCTCCAATAAAGCATGTCCTAAGGAACTATCAAACAAATAAATACCCACATACACTTACAAAAACTGGGTAAAGAAAGTGCACTTGCGTGTCAAAGTAATCCTTGTACTTGCAATCATTAAGTGTTTAAATCCCTCCAAGTGAGATTTAACCACACTCTGAGCACATATAACAAAAAAATCTCTGGTCCATTGTCTAAGATGTAAACTTTTAAGAAGGACTTAATGTAAAAAAAGGGATCTTTCACATGATAAAATAGCATTATCAATATTCCATTATCACAAACTCATGAGATAATTTTATCAACTTATAAAACACAAAAAACCCAAACCAGACTGTAGCGTTCAGATTTTCCATGATGGCTATTTGCCATTAATTCCAGAGTGAATGAAATATGAATATTCTTTCTCTACACTTCTCAAACACTTTCTTTAAAAATCTCTGAAGGAATAATGCATAATAAAATCTGTTCCTTCCACCAATTCATAATCTATATTTCCATGCTACTTCTACAGTTACTATGTGGAAGAAACCTTAACCATATATTGATTGGGAGAAGTAATATCATTGCATACATGGTATAGAATTTCCATACTTTCACTTTAAACCCCATTTGTCCAATGCACAAATTACTAAACTGTAAATAGCCTTGACTACACAATTCTCCTCTACCATTGTGTCATCTCAAAAAGACAATCCGACAGTAACGGTAATGACACCCTCTCAGACAAGCCTGTGGGCATTAATATTTAAATCTTACCTATCCCTTGTGATTGGAATTCAGCCTCTATTCACAAACAAAAACTAAATCAATGTTCTTAGAGTTCAAACTAGATCCCTAAACAGTTTGCCACTCTCCATGCACAGATAAGATAAACTTTCTTTGACCCAAGAGATGAAGTTGCCATGACGATCAGAGAGTCCACTTTCTATATTGATATTTTGCTGATGTAACAACAAATAGAACCAGATCCTAGGGCTGATAATGGTGATTAATTAATACTAATATTGATCTCTACAAGCAAGAGACAAGGCTATTAACTTGAAGCCTGAAAAGTCAATTGTTACCTGTGGCAGAGATACTAGAAGCTGATTTTGAAACATAATAAACAAATGTGCTATCTTTATGCTAATACTTTTAAAGGGGTACATCACTTTCTCAACCACAGTAACTTCACAACTCAAACCTATTCTTTTAGTTAAATCTTTTCATCTGCATCCAAAAGACATAAATGAACTTGAAGATTTCTAATAGAAGCTTTACCAACTGGTACACACTGAATGCGTGTAACACGAAGGACTAAACGCGCTCTTACAGAATATAGCGCAAAGAAAGCTAAAGCAGACTTTTTAGAGAATATAAAATATACAAATCATAGGTTTTTAAATAGAAATGCTGAACATATATTTATCTAGTAAGAAGCCTGTTTTGTCCCTCATTTGAATAGAAAAAACTAATAAAACCCACAGGTGAAAGCTTCACTGGGAAGATAACAACCCTGAAAGCATATCCATGCAAGTCGAAGAGGAATGCTGGCTTCACCTAACATTTAATTTACAGGCTATATTTAAATTAACTGCAATTATATCTTTGTGTTAGAGTGCTTGGCCACAACATAAAGCTGGGACATACATACTGGCAAAATACCTCATCAAGAGTCTCTGGGATTCCTTCACCCTCTTTAGGGACTTATTTTTAAAGTTTCGTAAAAATCATATAATAAGAAAGAAAAAATCTTCTCTCTTTTTTTAAAAGCAAAAGACTTGTCCATCTTGTAATTTGTTCTAGTCATCTTACCATGCAAAGTAGATCATT